>NW_022261980.1:17518503-17548503 GCF_002021735.2 Oncorhynchus kisutch
GTATATACACAGTATAGAGTACAGTATATACACAGTATAGAGTACAGTATATACACATTATAGAGTACAGTATATACATAGTATAGAGTACAGTATATACACAGTATAGAGTACAGTATATACACAGTATAGAGTACAGTATATACACAGTATAGAGTACAGTATATACATAGTATAGAGTACAGTATATAACATAGTATAGAGTACAGTATATACATAGTATAGAGTACAGTATATACACAGTATAGAGTACAGTATATACATAGTATAGAGTACAGTATATAACATAGTATAGAGTACAGTATATACATAGTATAGAGTACAGTATATACATAGTATAGAGTACAGTATATACACAGTATAGAGTACAGTATATAACATAGTATAGAGTACAGTATATACACAGTATAGAGTACAGTATATACACAGTATAGAGTACAGTATATACACAGTATAGAGTACAGTATATACATAGTATAGAGTACAGTATATACATAGTATAGAGTACAGTATATACACAGTATAGAGTACAGTATATAACATAGTATAGAGTACAGTATATACACAGTATAGAGTACAGTATATAACATAGTATAGAGTACAGTATATACATAGTATAGAGTACAGTATATACATAGTATAGAGTACAGTATATACATAGTATAGAGTACAGTATATACATAGTATAGAGTACAGTATATACATAGTATAGAGTACAGTATATACATAGTATAGAGTACAGTATATACATAGTATAGAGTACAGTATATACACAGTATAGAGTACAGTATATACATAGTATAGAGTACAGTATATAACATAGTATAGAGTACAGTATATACATAGTATAGAGTACAGTATATAACATAGTATAGAGTACAGTATATACACAGTATAGAGTACAGTATATAACATAGTATAGAGTACAGTATATACATAGTATAGAGTACAGTATATACACAGTATAGAGTACAGTATATACACAGTATAGAGTACAGTATATAACATAGTATAGAGTACAGTATATACATAGTATAGAGTACAGTATATACATAGTATAGAGTACAGTATATACACAGTATAGAGTACAGTATATACACAGTATAGAGTACAGTATATACACATTATAGAGTACAGTATATACATAGTATAGAGTACAGTATATACACAGTATAGAGTACAGTATATACACAGTATAGAGTACAGTATATACACAGTATAGAGTACAGTATATACATAGTATAGAGTACAGTATATAACATAGTATAGAGTACAGTATATACATAGTATAGAGTACAGTATATACACAGTATAGAGTACAGTATATACATAGTATAGAGTACAGTATATAACATAGTATAGAGTACAGTATATACATAGTATAGAGTACAGTATATACATAGTATAGAGTACAGTATATACACAGTATAGAGTACAGTATATAACATAGTATAGAGTACAGTATATACACAGTATAGAGTACAGTATATACACAGTATAGAGTACAGTATATACACAGTATAGAGTACAGTATATACATAGTATAGAGTACAGTATATACATAGTATAGAGTACAGTATATACACAGTATAGAGTACAGTATATAACATAGTATAGAGTACAGTATATACATAGTATAGAGTACAGTATATACATAGTATAGAGTACAGTATATACACAGTATAGAGTACAGTATATAACATAGTATAGAGTACAGTATATACACAGTATAGAGTACAGTATATAACATAGTATAGAGTACAGTATATACATAGTATAGAGTACAGTATATACATAGTATAGAGTACAGTATATACATAGTATAGAGTACAGTATATACATAGTATAGAGTACAGTATATACATAGTATAGAGTACAGTATATACACAGTATAGAGTACAGTATATACATAGTATAGAGTACAGTATATACACAGTATAGAGTACAGTATATAACATAGTATAGAGTACAGTATATAACATAGTATAGAGTACAGTATATAACACAGTATAGAGTACAGTATATACACAGTATAGAGTACAGTATATAACACAGTATAGAGTACAGTATATAACATAGTATAGAGTACAGTATATACACAGTATAGAGTACAGTATATAACACAGTATAGAGTACAGTATATACATAGTATAGAGTACAGTATATACACAGTATAGAGTACAGTATATACACAGTATAGAGTACAGTATATACACAGTATAGAGTACAGTATATACATAGTATAGAGTACAGTATATAACATAGTATAGAGTACAGTATATACACAGTATAGAGTACAGTATATAACATAGTATAGAGTACAGTATATACATAGTATAGAGTACAGTATATACACAGTATAGAGTACAGTATATACACAGTATAGAGTACAGTATATACACAGTATAGAGTACAGTATATAACATAGTATAGAGTACAGTATATACACAGTATAGAGTACAGTATATACACAGTATAGAGTACAGTATATACACAGTATAGAGTACAGTATATAACATAGTATAGAGTACAGTATATACACAGTATAGAGTACAGTATATAACATAGTATAGAGTACAGTATATACATAGTATAGAGTACAGTATATACATAGTATAGAGTACAGTATATACACAGTATAGAGTACAGTATATACACAGTATAGAGTACAGTATATAACATAGTATAGAGTACAGTATATACATAGTATAGAGTACAGTAGATACAGTGGGGCAAAAAAGTATTTAGTCAGCCACCAATTGTGCAAGTTCTCCCACTTAAAAAGATGAGAGAGGCCTGTAATTTTCATCATAGGTACACTTCAACTATGACAGACAAAATGAGAAAAAAAATTCCAGAAAATCACATTGTAGGATTTTTAATGAATTTATTTGCAAATTATGGTGGAAAATAAGTATTTGGTCACCTACAAACAAGCAAGATTTCTGGCTCTCACAGACCTGAAACTTCTTCTTTAAGAGGCTCCTCTGTCCTCCACTCGTTACCTCTATTAATGGCACCTGTTTGAACTTGTTATCAGTATAAAAGACACCTGTCCACAACCTCAAACAGTCACACTCCAAACTCCACTATGGCCATGACCAAAGAGCTGTCAAAGGACACCAAAAACAAAATTGTAGACCTGCACCAGGCTGGGAAGACTGACTCTGCAATAGGTAAGCAGCTTGGTTTGAAGAAATCAACTGTGGGAGCAATTATTAGGAAATGGAAGACATACAAGACCACTGATACTCTCCCTCGATCTGGGGCTCCACGCAAGATCTCACCCCGTGGGGTCAAAATGATCACAAGAACGGTGAGCAAAAATCCCAGAACCACACGGGAGGACCTAGTGAATGACCTCCAGAGAGCTGGGACCAAAGTAACAAAGCCTACCATCAGTAACAGTCTCACCTCTACACAATCAGTGTTCTGGTTCTACCCGGTCCAGTCTCACCTCTACACAACACAATCAGTTTTCTGGTTCTACCCGGTCCAGTCTCCTAACTAGACTGATTTTACAGTAACACAACATGTGTCATTCCTAACTAGACTGATTTTACAGTAACACAACATGGTTCCTAACTAGACTGATTTACAGTAACACAACATGTGTCATTCCTAACTAGACTGATTTTACAGTAACACAACATGGTTCCTAACTAGACTGATATTACAGTAACACAACGTGTGGTTCCTAACTAGACTGATTTTACAGTAACACATCATGGTTCCTAACTAGACTGATTTTACAGTAACACATCATGGTTCCTAACTAGACTGATTTTACAGTAACACATCATGGTTCCTAACTAGACTGATTTTACAGTAACACAACATGTGTGGTTCCTAACTAGACTGATTTTACAGTAACACATCATGGTTCCTAACTAGACTGATTTTACAGTAACACAACATGTGTGGTTCCTAACTAGACTGGTTTTACAGTAACACATCATGGTTCCTAACTAGACTGATTTTACAGTAACACAACATGTGTGGTTCCTAACTAGACGGATTTTACAGTAACACAACATGGTTCCTAACTAGACTGATTTTATAGTAACACATCATGTGTGGTTCCTAACTAGACTGATTTTACAGTAACACATCATGGTTCCTAACTAGACTGATTTTACAGTAACACAACATGGTTCCTAACTAGACTGATTTTACAGTAACACAACATGTGTCATTCCTAACTAGACTGATTTTACAGTAACACATCATGGTTCCTAACTAGACTGATTTTACAGTAATGCATCATGGTTCCTAACTAGACTGATTTTATAGTAACACAATATGATTCAACACATGTTTCTCATCTCCGTCAGGCCTTTTACTTTCCAAAGCAGTTCAACCGTGGTTTTATTACGATGATAGAATGTATTGACATAGATGTATCATTTCTCAAATCAAGGAAATGACACGTACACAAGTCCACAATGGGAGTATCAGATAGGCATTACCACTGTTCCTGTCATATTGATGTGACTTCCTGGATGAATCATTGTGTCTGTCTCACCCTGATACCCGACACCTCTACGTGCTGCTCGTCCCATCACCTTTCCTTTCCCAGAAGTAAAGATCCGTCTCAACCTGTCCAGGGGAATAACCAGCAGGAAGTGGTCGCGGCGTACGTCCTGTCGCGCGATGTCACGTCCTGTCTGCAGAGACGTTGAGGTGTCACCGAGTCTTTCTCTCCTGACAGGTCGGACTGGTTCTGGATGAGACAGGTGTGTGAAGGTATGATGGTATACAGGATGAGACAGGTGTGTGTGTGTGTGTGTGGTGTGTGTGTGGTATGTGTGTGGTGTGTGTGGTGTGCTTGGTGTGTGTGTGTGTGTGTGGTGTGTTTGTGTGTGTGTGTGGTATGTGTGTGTTTGCATGTGCGATGATACAGGTGTGTGTGTGTGCGATGATACAGGTGTGTGTACAGTCCTGTAGGGGATGGGCTTGAAGGCTGATTCATATCTATCAACTCTACTGGAACCACAGTTTCAGTCAGATGTCTGGACAAACCTACTCATTCAAGGATTTGTCTTTATTTGGACAATTTTCTACATTTGTAGAATAATAGTGAAGACATCAACACTATGAAATAACACATATGGAGTCATGTAGTAACCAGAAATGTGTTAAACAAATAAAAATATATATTTTTAGATTTGAGATTCTTCAAAGTAGCCACCCATTGCCTTGGTGACAGCTTTGCACATTCTTGGGATTCTGTCAACCAGCTTCACCTGGAATGCTTTTCCAACAGTCTTGAAGGAGTTCCCACATATGCTGAGCATTTGTTGGCTGCTTTTTCTTCACTCTGCGGTCCAACTCATCCCAAACCATCTCAATTGGGTTGAGGTCGGGTGATTGTGGAGGCCAGATCATCTGATGCAGCACTCCATCACTCTCTTTCTTGGTCAAATAGCCCGTACACAGCCTGGAGGTGTGTTGGGTCATTGTCCTGTTGAAAACAAATGATAGTCCCACTAAGCGCAAACCAGATGGGATGGCGTATCACTGCAGAATGCTGTGTTGCTATGATGGATGGTTAAGTGTGCCTCGATTTCTAAATAAATCACTGACAGTGTCACCAACAAAGCACCCCAACACCATCACACCTCCTCCTCCATGCTTCACGGTGGGAACCACACATGTGGAGATCATCCGTTCACCTACTCTGCATCTCACAAAGACAAGGCGGTTGGAACCAAAAATCTTAAATTTGGACTCATCAGACCAAAGGACAGATTTCCACCGGTCTAATGTCCATTGGTCGTGTTTCTTGGCCAAAGCAAGTCTCTTCTTCTCATTGGTGTCCTGTAGTAGTGGTTTCCTTGCAGCAATTTGACCGTGAAGACCTGATTCACCAAGTCTCCTCTGAATAGTTGATGTTGAGATGTGTCTGTACTTGAACTCTGTGAAGAATGTATTTGGACTGCAATCTGAGGTGCAGTTAATTCTAATGAATTTATCCTCTGCAGCAGAGGTAACACTGGGTCTTCCTTTCCTGTGGCGGTCCTCATGAGAGACAGTTTCATCATAGCGCTGGATGGTTTTTGCGACTGCACCTGAATAAACTTTAAAAGTTATTGAAATGTTCCGCATTGACTTTTCCTTCATGTCTTAAAGTAATGATGGACTGTCGTTTCTCTTTGCTTATTTGAGCTGTTCTTGCCATAAAATGACCTTGGTCTTTTACCAAATAGGGCTAACTTCTGTATACCACCACTACCATGTCACATCACAACTGATTGTATCAAACATACAACTGATTGGCTAAAACATACAACTGATTGGCTCAAACATACAACTGATTGGCTCAAACATACAACTGATTGGCTCAAACATACAACTGATTGGCTCAAACACACAACTGATTGGCTCAAACACACAACTGATTGGCTCAAACATACAACTGATTGGCTCAAACATACAACTGATTGGCTCAAACACACAACTGATTGGCTCAAACATACAACTGATTGGCTCAAACACACAACTGATTGGCTCAAACACACAACTGATTGGCTCAAACACACAACTGATTGGCTCAAACACACAACTGATTGGCTCAAACGCATTAAGAAGGAAAGACATTCCATTAATTACATTTTAACAAGGCACACCTGTTAAATGAAATGCATTCCAGGTGACTACCTCATGAAGCTAGTTGAGAGAATGCCAAGAGTGTGCAAAGCTGTCATGAAGGCAATTTGAAGAATCAAACATATGAAAGATATTTAGATTCGTTTTTTGGGTTGCTACATGACTCCATGTGTTGTTTCATAGTTCTGATGTCTTCACTATTATTCTACAATGTAGAACATATTAAAAAATAAGGAAAAACCCTATAAAGAGTATTTACTGATACTTTGTACTGTATCTACATCTATCTACTGTATCTACATCTATCTACTGTATCTACATCTATCTACTGTATCTACCTATCTACTGTATCTACATCTATCTACTGTATCTACCTATCTACTGTATCTACATCTATCTACTGTAACTACATCTATCTACTGTATCTACCTATCTACTGTATCTACATCTATCTACTGTAACTACATCTATCTACTGTATCTACCTATCTACTGTATCTACATCTATCTACTGTATCTACATCTATCTACTGTATCTGCACCTATCTACTGTATCTACATCTATCTCCTGTATCTACATCTATCTCCTGTAACTTCATCTATCTACTGTATCTACATCTATCTACTGTATCTACATCTATCTACTGTATCTACATCTATCTCCTGTAACTTCATCTATCTACTGTATCTACATCTATCTACTGTAACTACATCTATCTACTGTATCTACATCTATCTACTGTATCTACATCTATCTCCTGTAACTACATCTATCTACTGTATCTACATCTATCTCCTGTATCTACCTATCTACTGTATCTACATCTATCTACTGTATCTACATCTATCTACTGTATCTACATCTATCTCCTGTATCTACCTATCTACTGTATCTACATCTATCTACTGTATCTACATCTATCTACTGTATCTACATCTATCTCCTGTATCTACCTATCTACTGTATCTACATCTATCTACTGTATCTACATCTATCTACTGTATCTACCTATCTACTGTAACTACATCTATCTACTGTATCTACATCTATCTACTGTATCTACATCTATCTCCTGTATCTACCTATCTACTGTATCTACATCTATCTACTGTATCTACATCTATCTACTGTATCTACCTATCTACTGTAACTACATCTATCTACTGTATCTACATCTATCTACTGTATCTACCTATCTACTGTATCTACATCTATCTACTGTATCTACATCTATCTACTGTATCTACATCTATCTCCTGTAACTACATCTATCTACTGTATCTACATCTATCTACTGTATCTACAACTATCTACTGTATCTACATCTATCTACTGTATCTACCTATCTACTGTATCTACATCTATCTACTGTAACTACATCTATCTACTGTATCTACATCTATCTACTGTATCTACCTATCTACTGTATCTACATCTATCTACTGTATCTACATCTATCTACTGTAACTACATCTATCTACTGTATCTACACCTATCTACTGTATCTACATCTATCTACTGTATCTACACCTATCTACTGTATCTACCTATCTACTGTATCTACATCTATCTACTGTATCTACCTGTCTACTGTATCTACATCTATCTCCTGTATCTACATCTATCTACTGTATCTACATCTATCTACTGTAACTACATCTATCTACTGTATCTACATCTATCTACTGTATCTACATCTATCTACTGTATCTACCTATCTACTGTATCTACACCTATCTACTGTATCTACCTGTCTACTGTATCTACATCTATCTCCTGTATCTACATCTATCTACTGTAACTACATCTATCTACTGTACACATGAACCAAATCAGGGTAAGGGATATCAAAACCTCTCAGTGTTAACTCAGGGTCAGTTCCTGCTCCCGTCTAGAGGTGAGATTGACAGGGGAAATCAAATCCTCTCAGTGTTAACTCCCCCTTCTCTCTACCTCTCTCTCTCTCTTTCTTCACTTATCCTAATGATACAGCTCAGATCAGTGATCTCGTTCTCTCTACTCCCTCCTTCTCTCTACTCTCCCCCCTCTCTCTCTACTCTCCCCCCCCCCTCTCTCTCTCTCTCTCTCTCTCTATCACCACCTCTATCACCACCTCTCTCCTGGTGTCCTGGTGTCCTGGTGTCCTGGTCCTTAGAGACTAATTACCACCTAATCTAATCATCTCTCTCTCTATCTCTCTGTCTCTCTCTCTCTCTCTCTCTCTCTCTCTCTCTCTCTCTCTCTCTCTCTCTCTCTCTCTGTCTCTCTCTCTCTGTCTCTCTCTCTCTCTCTGTCTCTCTCTCTCTAGTCATTGCTCAGGACTGAACCTGACCCTTAGAGTCTAATCACCTCATCCACATCTACACCTCTCTCCTGGTGTCCTGGTCCTTAGAGTCTAATCACCTCATCCACATCTACACCTCTCTCCTGGTGTCCTGGTGACCTGCTGTCCTGGTCCTTAGAGTCTAATCACCTCATCCACATCTACACCCCTCTCCTGTGTCCTGGTCCTTAGAGTCTAATCACCTCATCCACATCTACACCTCTCTCCTGTGTCCTGGTCCTTAGAGTCTAATCACCTCATCCACATCTACACCTCTCTGCTGGTGTCCTGGTGACCTGCTGTCCTGGTCCTTAGAGTCTAATCACCTCATCCACATCTACACCTCTCTCCTGGTGTCCTGGTGACCTGCTGTCCTGGTCCTTAGAGTCTAATCACCTCATCCACATCTACACCTCTCTCCTGGTGTCCTGGTCCTTAGAGTCTAATCACCTCATCCACATCTACACCTCTCTCCTGGTGTCCTGGTGACCTGCTGTCCTGGTCCTTAGAGTCGAATCACCTCATCCACATCCACACTTCTCTCCTGGTGTCCTGGTGTCCCAGTGTCCCGGTGTCCCGGTGTCCTGGTCCTTAGAGACTAATCACCACCTCTCTCCTGGTGTCCTGGTGTCCTGGTCCTTAGAGACTAATTACCACCTCTCTCCTGTGTCCCTGTGACCTGGTGTCCTGGTGTCCTGGTCCTTAGAGACTAATTACCACCTCTCTCATGTGTCCCTGTGACCTGGTGTCCTGGTGTCCTGGTCCTTAGAGACTAATTACCACCTCTCTCATGTGTCCCTGGGACCTGGTGTCCTGGTGTCCTGGTCTTTAGAGACTAATCACCACCTCTCTCCTGGTGTCCTGGTGTCCTGGTCCTTAGAGACTAATTACCACCTCTCTCCTGTGTCCCTCTGACCTGGTGTCCTGGTGTCCCTGTGACCTGGTCCTTGGCTTTGCTGTCAGGGTTGAACTTCCTACACCTCCCTTTCCCTCAGTGACAAGTCTCTCCCCTGAATCAACGAGCTAGCGAGCGTCCTAGCGAGCGTCCTAGCGAGCGTCCTAGCGAGCGTCCTAACTCGACTTCACTGACATCCACGGAAATCACTTAATGGACTGTCTTAATTTCATTTGCTACCATTGGGCCCCGAGACGCCAGAACAGACCGGGAAACCATTCCTCTCTTGTAGAGAAAGAAAGGAGGAAAGCCAGAGGAAGACAGGAGGAGAGCCAGAGAATGAAGAGAAGAGCCAGAAAAGTTTTCCCTGATGATGTTGTGCTCTAGGCAGTGGTGCTGCTCTGATAAGACTGTCCAAAAACATGATTAGAGAGATGGAGCAAAGTGGAGGAGAGGGAACAGATTGGAGGAGACCCTGCCAAAAAGAGGTTTCTTTCAACAGGCCGTATTTCAGAGCCACTGGAGGCCTAACCCTTTACAAACAGACCCCCCCCCCCACCCCCCACCCCCACCCCACACACACACGCGATGCACACACACACACGCACAAGGCACACACACACGCTAATGCCCAAATGTCTTGTGAAATTTGAATTTGACCTATGGTGGAGAGGGACTAAACATAATATTACAGATGGAGGGACTAAACATATTACAGATGGAGAACTCCTATGGTGGAGAGGGACTAAACATTACATTACAGATGGAGGGACTAAACATTATATTACAGATGGAGGGACTAAACATTATATTACAGATGGAGAACTCCTATGGTGGAGAGGGACTAAACATTACATTACAGATGGAGGGACTAAACATTATATTACAGATGGAGGCCTCCTATGGTGGAGAGGGACTAAACATTACATTACAGATGGAGGGACTAAACATTATATTACAGATGGAGGCCTCCTATGGTGGTGAGGGACTAAACATTACATTACAGATGGAGGGACTAAACATTACATTACAGATGGAGGCCTCCTATGGTGGTGAGGGACTAAACATTACATTACAGATGGAGGGACTAAACATTACATTACAGATGGAGGGACTAAACATTATATTACAGATTTTTTTTATTTTTTTTATTTTACCTTTATTTAACCAGGTAGGCAAGTTGAGAACAAGTTCTCATTTACAATTGCGACCTGGCCAAGATAAAGCAAAGCAGTTCGACAGATAAAACGACACAGAGTTACACATGGAGTAAAACAGACATACAGTCACTAATGCAGTATAAACAAGTCTATATACAATGTGAGCAAATGAGGTGAGAAGGGAGGTAAAGGCAAAAAAGGCCATGATGGCAAAGTAAATACAATATAGCAAGTAAAATACTGGAATGGTAGTTTTGCAATGGAAGAATGTGCAAAGTAGAAATAAAAAATAATGGGGTGCAAAGGAGCAAAATAAATAAATAAATTAAAATTAAATACAGTTGGGAAAGAGGTAGTTGTTTGGGCTAAATTATAGGTGGGCTATGTACAGGTGCAGTAATCTGTGAGCTGCTCTGACAGTTGGTGCTTAAAGCTAGTGAGGGAGATAAGTGTTTCCAGTTTCAGAGATTTTTGTAGTTCGTTCCAGTCATTGGCAGCAGAGAACTGGAAGGAGAGGCGGCCAAAGAAATAATTGGTTTTGGGGGTGACTAGAGAGATATACCTGCTGGAGCGTGTGCTACAGGTGGGAGATGCTATGGTGACCAGCGAGCTGAGATAAGGGGGGACTTTACCTAGCAGGGTCTTGTAGATGACATGGAGCCAGTGGGTTTGGCGACGAGTATGAAGCGAGGGCCAGCCAACGAGAGCGTACAGGTCGCAATGGTGGGTAGTATATGGGGCTTTGGTGATAAAACGGATTGCACTGTGATAGACTGCATCCAATTTGTTGAGTAGGGTATTGGAGGCTATTTTGTAAATGACATCGCCAAAGTCGAGGATTGGTAGGATGGT
Source organism: Oncorhynchus kisutch (assembly GCF_002021735.2). Taxonomy (NCBI): domain Eukaryota; kingdom Metazoa; phylum Chordata; class Actinopteri; order Salmoniformes; family Salmonidae; genus Oncorhynchus; species Oncorhynchus kisutch. The sequence continues at coordinate 17,530,343 of NW_022261980.1, forward strand.
CAGTTTTACAAGGGTATGTTTGGCAGCATGAGTGAAGGATGCTTTGTTGCGAAATAGGAAGCCAATTCTAGATTTAACTTTGGATTGGAGATGTTTGATATGGGTCTGGAAGGAGAGTTTACAGTCTAACCAGACACCTAAGTATTTGTAGTTGTCCACGTATTCTAAGTCAGAGCCGTCCAGAGTAGTGATGTTGGACAGGCAGGTAGGTGCAGGTAGCGATCGGTTGAAGAGCATGCATTTAGTTTTACTTGTATTTAAGAGCAATTGGAGGCCACGGAAGGAGAGTTGTATGGCATTGAAGGATGGAGAACTCCTATGGTGGAGAGGGACTAAACATTATATTACAGATGGAGGGACTAAACATTATATTACAGATGGAGACCTCCTATGGTGGAGAGGGACTAAACATTACATTACAGATGGAGGGACTAAACATTACATTACAGATGGAGACACTAAACATTGTATTACAGATGGAAGGACTAAACATTGTATTACAGATGGAGGGACTAAACATTATATTACAGATGGAGGGACTAAACATTATATTACAGATGGAGGGAATAAACATTATATTACAGATGGAGGGACTAAACATTGTATTACAGATGGAGATACTAAACATTGTATTACAGATGGAGGGACTAAACATTATATTACAGATGGAGGGACTAAACATTATATTACAGATGGAGAGGGACTAAACATTATATTACAGATGGAGGGGGACTAAACATTATATTACAGATGGAGAGGGACTAAACATTACATTACAGATGGAGGGACTAAACATTATATTACAGATGGAGGGACTAAACATTACATTACAGATGGAGGGACCAAACATTATATTACAGATGGAGAGGGACTAAACATTATATTACAGATGGAGTCGGACTAAACATTACATTACAGATGGAGGGACTAAACATTATATTACAGATGGAGAGGGACTAAACATTATATTACAGATGGAGAGGGACTAAACATTACATTACAGATGGAGGGACTAAACATTATATTACAGATGGAGGGACTAAACATTACATTACAGATGGAGGGACTAAACATTATATTACAGATGGAGGACTCCTATGGTGGAGAGGGACTAAACATTATATTACAGATGGAGGGACTAAACACTACATTACAGATGGAGGGACTAAACATTACATTACAGACGGAGACACTAAACATTGTATTACAGATGGAGGGACTAAACATTGTATTACAGATGGAGGGACTAAACATTATATTACAGATGGAGGGACTAAACATTATATTACAGATGGAGGGAATAAACATTATATTACAGATGGAGGGACTAAACATTGTATTACAGATGGAGATACTAAACATTGTATTACAGATGGAGGGACTAAACATTATATTACAGATGGAGGGACTAAACATTATATTACAGATGGAGAGGGACTAAACATTATATTACAGATGGAGGGGGACTAAACATTATATTACAGATGGAGAGGGACTAAACATTACATTACAGATGGAGGGACTAAACATTATATTACAGATGGAGGGACTAAACATTACATTACAGATGGAGGGACCAAACATTATATTACAGATGGAGTCGGACTAAACATTACATTACAGATGGAGGGACTAAACATTATATTACAGATGGAGAGGGACTAAACATTATATTACAGATGGAGAGGGACTAAACATTACATTACAGATGGAGGGACTAAACATTATATTACAGATGGAGGGACTAAACATTACATTACAGATGGAGGGACTAAACATTATATTACAGATGGAGGACTCCTATGGTGGAGAGGGACTAAACATTATATTACAGATGGAGGGACTAAACACTACATTACAGATGGAGGGACTAAACATTACATTACAGACGGAGAGGGACTAAACATTATATTACAGATGGAGGGACTAAACATTACATTACAGATGGAGGGACTAAACATTATATTACAGATGGAGGGACTAAACATTATATTACAGATGGAGAGGGACTAAACATATTACAGATGGAGAACTCCTATGGTGGAGAGGGACTAAACATTATATTACAGATGGAGACCTCCTATGGTGGAGAGGGACTAAACATTACATTACAGATGGAGGGACTAACCATTACATTACAGATGGAGAGACTAAACATTGTATTACAGATGGAGGGACTAAACATTGTATTACAGATGGAGGGACTAAACATTATATTACAGATGGAGGGACTAAACATTATATTACAGATGGAGGGACTAAACATTATATTACAGATGGAGGGACTAAATATTGTATTACAGATGGAGGGACTAAACATTGTATTACAGATGGAGGGACTAAACATTATATTACAGATGGAGGGACTAAACATTATATTACAGATGGAGAGGGACTAAACATTATATTACAGATGGAGGGACTAAACATTATATTACAGATGGAGACCTCCTATGGTGGAGAGGGACTAAACATTATATTACAGATGGAGACCTCCTATGGTGGAGAGGGACTAAACATTATATTATAGATGGAGGGACTAAACATTATATTACAGATGGAGAGGGACTAAACATTACATTACAGATGGAGGGACTAAACATTATATTACAGATGGAGGGACTAAACATTACATTACAGATGGAGGGACTAAACATTATATTACAGATGGAGACTCCTATGGTGGAGAGGGACTAAACATTATATTACAGATGGAGGGACTAAACATTACATTACAGATGGAGGGACTAAACATTACATTACAGACGGAGAGGGACTAAACATTATATTACAGATGGAGGGACTAAACATTACATTACAGATGGAGGGACTAAACATTATATTACAGATGGAGGGACTAAACATTATATTACAGATGGAGGGACTAAACATTATATTACAAATGGAGGCCTCCTATGGTGGAGAGGGACTAAACATTATATTACAGATGGAGGGACTAAACATTACATTACAGATGGAGGGACTAAACATTACATTACAGACGGAGAGGGACTAAACATTATATTACAGATGGAGGGACTAAACATTACATTACAGATGGAGGGACTAAACATTATATTACAGATGGAGGGACTAAACATTATATTACAGATGGAGGGACTAAACATTATATTACAGATGGAGACCTCCTATGGTGGAGAGGGACTAAACATTATATTACAGATGGAGACCTCCTATGGTGGAGAGGGACTAAACATTATATTATAGATGGAGGGACTAAACATTATATTACAGATGGAGGGACTAAACATTACATTACAGATGGAGGGAATAAACATTACTTTACAGACGGAGAGGGACTAAACATTATATTACAGATGGAGGGACTAAACATTACATTACAGATGGAGGGACTAAACATTATATTACAGATGGAGGGACTAAACATTATATTACAGATGGAGGGACTAAACATTATATTACAGATGGAGGCCTCCTATGGTGGAGAGGGACTAAACATTATATTACAGATGGAGGGACTAAACATAATATTACAGATGGAGGGACTAAACATAATATTACAGATGGAGGGACTAAACATAATATTACAGATGGAAAGGGACTAAACATTATATTACAGATGGAGAGACTAAACATTACATTACAGATGGAGGGACTAAACATTATATTACAGATGGAGAACTCCTATGGTGGAGAGGGACTAAACATTATATTACAGATGGAGGGACTAAACATTATATTACAGATGGAGGGACTCCTATGGTGGAGAGGGACTAAACATTATATTACAGATGGAGAACTCCTATGGTGGAGAGGGACTAAACATTATATTACAGATGGAGCCCTCCTATGGTGGAGAGGGACTAAACATTATATTATAGATGGAGGGACTAAACATTATATTACAGATGGAGACCTCCTATGGTGGAGAGGGACTAAACATTATATTATAGATGGAGGGACTAAACATTATATTACAGATGGAGAGGGACTAAACATTACATTACAGATGGAGGGACTAAACATTATATTACAGATGGATGGACTAAACATTACATTACAGATGGAGGGACTAAACATTATATTACAGATGGAGACTCCTATGGTGGAGAGGGACTAAACATTATATTACAGATGGAGGGACTAAACATTACATTACAGATGGAGGGACTAAACATTACATTACAGACGGAGAGGGACTAAACATTATATTACAGATGGAGGGACTAAACATTACATTACAGATGGAGGGACTAAACATTATATTACAGATGGAGGGACTAAACATTATATTACAGATGGAGGGACTAAACATTATATTACAAATGGAGGCCTCCTATGGTGGAGAGGGACTAAACATTATATTACAGATGGAGGGACTAAACATTACATTACAGATGGAGGGACTAAACATTACATTACAGACGGAGAGGGACTAAACATTATATTACAGATGGAGGGACTAAACATTACATTACAGATGGAGGGACTAAACATTATATTACAGATGGAGGGACTAAACATTATATTACAGATGGAGGGACTAAACATTATATTACAGATGGAGACCTCCTATGGTGGAGAGGGACTAAACATTATATTACAGATGGAGGGACTAAACATTACATTACAGATGGAGGGACTAAACATTATATTACAGATGGAGGCCTCCTATGGTGGAGAGGGACTAAACATTATATTACAGATGGAGGGACTAAACATAATATTACAGATGGAGGGACTAAACATTATATTACAGATGGAGGGACTAAACATAATATTACAGATGGAGGGACTAAACATAATATTACAGATGGAAAGGGACTAAACATTATATTACAGATGGAGAGACTAAACATTACATTACAGATGGAGGGACTAAACATTATATTACAGATGGAGAACTCCTATGGTGGAGAGGGACTAAACATTATATTACAGATGGAGGGACTAAACATTATATTACAGATGGAGGGACTCCTATGGTGGAGAGGGACTAAACATTATATTACAGATGGAGAACTCCTATGGTGGAGAGGGACTAAACATTATATTACAGATGGAGACCTCCTATGGTGGAGAGGGACTAAACATTATATTACAGATGGAGACCTCCTATGGTGGAGAGGGACTAAACATTATATTACAGATGGAGCACTCTTATGGTGGAGAGGGACTAAACATTATATTACAGATGGAGGGACTAAACATTATATTACAGATGGAGAGACTAAACATTATATTACAGATGGAGGGACTAAACATTATATTACAGATGGAGGGACTAAACATTATATTACAGATGGAAGGACTAAACATTATATTACAGATGGAGCACTCCTATGGTGGAGAGGGACTAAACATTATATTACAGATGGAGAGACTAAACATTATATTACAGATGGAGAACTCCTATGGTGGAGAGGGACTAAACATTATATTGCAGATGGAGAACTCCTATGGTGGAGAGGGACTAAACATTACATTACAGATGGAGAACTCCTATGGTGGAGAGGGACTAAACATTATATTACAGATGGAGAACTCCTATGGTGGAGAGGGACTAAACATTACATTACAGATGGAGAACTCCTATGGTGGAGAGGGACTAAACATTATATTACAGATGGAGGGACTAAACATTATATTACAGATGGAGACCTCCTATGGTGGAGAGGGACTAAACATTACATTACAGATGGAGGGGACTAAACATTACATTACAGATGGAGGGACTAAACATTATATTACAGATGGAGGCCTCCTATGGTGGAGAGGGACTAAACATTATATTACAGATGGAGAGGGACTAAACATTATATTACAGATGGAGAGGGACTAAACATTATATTACAGATGGAGGGACTAAACATTATATTACAGATGGAGACCTCCTATGGTGGAGAGGGACTAAACATTATATTACAGATGGAGGGACTAAACATTATATTACAGATGGAGAACTCCTATGGTGGAGAGGGACTAAACATTATATTACAGATGGAGAGGGACTAAACATTATATTACAGATGGAGAGGGACCTAACATTATATTACAGATTGAGACCTCCTATGGTGGAAAGGGACTAAACATTATATTACAGATGGAGGGACTAAACATTATATTACAGATGGAGAGGGACTAAACATTATATTACAGATGGAGGGAATAAACATTATATTACAGATGGAGGGAATAAACATTATATTACAGATGGAGGGACTAAACATTATATTACAGATGGAGTGGCACCGTGCCATGCTCGGTGGCAGCTACAATAACCTGCTACATTTTAGAAAGTCCCCCCCCCCTAAAAAAAATGACAGTGGTCTAAAACACTACTAGAGAGTAAAAAAGGAAATTCCTGACATTGTTCAATCTTCCCTTGTGTAAATTATCTCTCCAAGATGTCCACATGATGTTGTTCCTACTAGCTTCTCAGAGGGGCCTTTTTCATGGTTTGGTCTGTAGTATGTGAAGAACGTTGTGGTCTGAATGGTTCTCATCACACAGAGACCACAGACATGTGTAAGCTGAGCTCTCACAACAATCTGAACAATCACACTAAAACCAACACTACTTGTCCTGGCTTAAAGCCAGGCTCGGTAAGTGTCAGTTCAGTTTTCTTGTTGTCGGGGTGACAGTTTACAAATTGTAAAACAATCCAGGCAAGACGTTATAACTCCATGGAGTTTCTAAACCCACGAGACTTCCGGGAACGCCTGAGAAACATACCAAACAGACCAGGCCGGGGTTTGGAGTTTAGAGAAGACCAAGCAGACCAGGCCGGGGTTTGGGGTTTAGAGAAGACCAAGCAGACCAGGTTTAGAGAAGACCAAGCAGACCAGGTTTAGAGAAGACCAAGCAGACCAGGTTTAGAGAAGACCAAGCAGACCAGACCAGGGTTTGGGGTTTAGAGAAGACCAAACAGACCAGGCCCGGTGTTTGGGGTTTAGAGAAGACCAAGCAGACCAGACCAGGGGTTTGGGGTTTAGAGAAGTCCAAGCAGACCAGACCGGGGTTTGGGGTTTATAGAAGACCAAACAGACCAGACCGTGGTTTGGGGTTTAGAGAAGACCAAGCAGACCAGACCGGGGTTTATAGAAGACCAAACAGACCAGGTCCAATGTTTGGGGTTTAGAGAAGACCAAGCAGACCAGACCGGGGTTTGGGGTTTAGAGAAGACCAAGCAGACCAGACCGGGGTTTGGGGTTTAGAGAAGACCAAGCAGACCAGGCCGGGGTTTGGAGTTTAGAGAAGACCTAGGTTTATAGTACGAGGGATGGACACTACCTGACCAACAGGATGAGGACACCTGCTTCCTGACTCACAGCTCCGTTATTACCCTGGTTTATAATACGAGGCACGGACACTACCTGACCAACAGGATGAGGACACCTGATCGTCTAGCATCTCATTCCAAAATATGGAGTTGCCACATCCAATCCCAATGTTAGAACATTGCTGAGGGGACTTGCTTCCATTCTGACACAAGAGTATTAGTGATCACTGATGTTGGGCGATTAGTCCTGGCGTTCCAATTAATCATGATGGGGTTGAGGTCAGGGCTCTGTGCAGGCCGGTCAAGTTCTTCCACACCGATCTCAACAGACCATTTCTGTATGGATCTCGCTTTGGTCACGGGGGCATTGTCATGCTGAAACAGGAAATGACCTTCCCCGAACCATCTAGAATGTCATGGTATGCTTTAGCGTTAAGATTTCCCTTCACTAGAACTAAGGGGCCCGAACCATGAAAAACAGCCCCAGACCAATATTCTTCCTCCACCAAACTTTACAGTTGACACTATGCATTGGGGCCGGTAGCGTTCTCCTGGCATCTGCCAAAACCAGATTTGTCCATCGGACTGCCAGATGGTGAAACATGATTCATCACTCCAGAGAACGCGTTTCCACTGCTCCAGTGTCAAATGGCGGTGAGATTTACACCACTCCAGTCGACGCTTGGCATGGCGGTGAGATTTACACCACTCCAGCCGACGCTTGGCATGGCGGTGAGATTTACACCACTCCAGCCGACGCTTGGCATGGCGGTGAGATTTACACCACTCCAGCCGACGCTTGGCATGGCGGTGAGATTTACACCACTCCAGCCGACGCTTGGCATGGCGGTGAGATTTACACCACTCCAGCCGACACTTGGCATGGCGGTGAGATTTACACCACTCCAGCCGACGCTTGGCATGGCGGTGAGATTTACAACACTCCAGCCGACGCTTGGCATTTGCGCATGGTGATGTTAGGCTTGTGTGCGGCCGCTCGGCCACGGAAACCCATTTCCTGAAGCTCCCGATGGACAGTTGTTGTGCTGACGTTTCTTCCAGAGTCAGTTTGGAACTCGGTAGTGGAGTGTTGCAACCCGAGGACAGACGAGTTTTACGAGCCACGCTCTTTAGCATGCAGCATTTGTATTGTTGATGTGTTGCTGTCGTCGGGGATCAGAGCAACAGATTGGAGTAGAACGTAATCAATAACATAGACTATGGCTACTAAGGCTATGCTTCATAATAACCTGGAGAAATACTTGTAAACAAAGCTGCTGGACTTCAAAATGTTATTATCTCATTGAAGTGACACAAATGGCAAATAAATTTCATCTATCAATTTAGAGATATATTGCAGAAGAAAATAAAATATGATATTTTTGTCTGGCTTTAATGGATTCAGTGTGAACATATCATATTATCTCCCTCCCTTCTCTCTCCTCTCTCTCTCTGTTTCTCTCTCCTCTCTCTCTCTATTTATTTCTCCCTCCCTCCCCTCTCTCCCTCTCTCCCTCTCTACCTCCCCTCCCTCTTTATCCCTCCACTCCCCCCCCCTCTCTCTCTCTCTTCTGGGGGTCCACTCAGTGGATGTATTAGTATTTATTGGTCTATTTCTCCCTCTCCTCTCTCCCCCCTCTCTCCTCTTCCCTCCCTCTCTCTCTCTCTCTCTCTCTCTCTCCCCCCTCTCTCCTCTTCCCTCCCTCTCTCTCTCTCTCTCTCTCTCTCTCTCTCTCTCTCTCTCTCTCCTCTCTCCCCCCTCTCTCCTCTCCCCTCCCTCTCTCTCTCTTCTGGGGGTCCTCTCAGTGGATGTATTAGTATTTATTGGTCTATTTCTCCCTATCCTCTCTCCCCCTCTCTCCTCTTCCCTCCCTCCCTCCCTCTCTCTCTCTCTCTCTCTCTCTCTTTCTCTCTCTCTCTCTCCTCCTCTCCTCTCTCCCCCCTCTCTCCCTCTTCCCCCCCCCCCCCCCCTCTCTCTCTCCCTCTCTCCCCCTCTCTCCTCTTCCTCCCCCCCTCTCTCTCTCTCCTCTCTCCCCCTCTCTCCTCTTCCCTCCCCCCCTCTCTCTCTCTCCTCTCTCCCCCCTCTGTCCTCTCCCCTCCCTCTCTCTCTCTCCTGGGGGTCCTCTCAGTGGATGTATTAGTATGTATTGGTCTATTTCTCCCTATCCTCTCTCCCCCTCTCTCCTCTCCCCCCTCCCTCTCTCTCTCTTCTAGGGGTCCTCTCAGTGGATCTATTAGTATTTACAGGTCTATTTCTCCCTCTCCTCTCTCCCCCTCTCTCCTCTTCCCTCCCTCCCTCCCTCTCTCTCTCTCTCTCTCTCTCTCTCTCTCCCTCTCCTCTCTCCCCCCTCTCTCCTCTTCCCTCCCCCCCTCTCTCTCTCTCCTCTCTCCCCCCTCTCTCCTCTCCACTCCCTCTCTCTCTCTTCTGGGGGTCCTCTCAGTGGATGTATTAGTATTTATTGGTCTATTTCTCCCTCTCCTCTCTCCCCCCTCTCTCCTCTCCTCCCCCCCCTCTCTCTCTCTTCTGGGGGTCCTCTCAGTGGATTTATTAGTATTTATTGGTCTATTTCTCCCTCTCCTCTCTCCCCCTCTCTCCTCTCCTCTCCCCTCCCTCTCTCTCTCTTCTGGGGGTCCTCTCAGTGGATGTATTAGTATGTATTGGTCTATTTCTTCTTCTCTTCTCCTCTCTCCTCTCCTCTCCCCCCCTCTCTCTTTCTCCTGGGGGTCCTCTCAGTGGATGTATTAGTATGTATTGGTCTATTTCTTCTTCTCTTCTCCTCTCTCCTCTCCTCCCCCCCCCCCTCTCAGTGGATGTATTGGTCTATTTCTTCTTCTCTTCTCCTCTCTCCTCTCCTCTCCCCTCCCTCTCTCTTTCTCCTGGGGGTCCTCTCAGTGGATGTATTAGTATGTATTGGTCTATTTCTCCTTCTCCCTTCTTCCTACTTCTCTGGGTACTGGCTGGCTATTGGCCACGTGGGGTTTTAGATTCCTTTCTGGTGTTGTTTCAGTGTCACTCTGTGTCTTGGGTTCAGATAGCTCTGTGTTGTTTCACTGTGCCAGAGCCAAGAGCCAAAAAAGCTCCCTCCCTCTACGTCCTCCCTCCTCCTCCTCCCTCCTCCTCCCTCCTCCTCCCTCCTCCTCCTCCTCCTCCTCCTCCTCCTCCTCCTCCTCCTCCTCCCCCTCCTCCCCCTCCTCCTCCTCCTCCTCCTCCCCACTCCTCCCCCCTCCTCCTCCCTCCTCCTCCTCCATCCTCCTCCTCCCTCCTCCCTCCTCCCTCCTCCTCCTCCTCCAGTCAGCGGATAAACTAATAGCATGTGGGAACAGTTTCTGCTAAACCGTATTATCTCATACAGGCTCCGAACGGACACACACAGACACGCACACACCCACGCTGCTCGGCCCAGGAACAACCATTCATCCTTCGAAATGCAGCCTGCTGAAGACCAGTATTTACAGTAAAACGTCCTCCCCTCCTCCTCTTCTCTCTGTTTGGTACGAGGTCTGTCTTTGACAGAGACATAAACGTTGTTCTGTAATCACATCGGTTCTGAATTTCTGCCAAATATGTTTTCTGTAGTAAAAGGGAGCATGCAGTTTGCGTGTTTGGGGGTTGATGTTACGCACGTCTCTATGAAGAAGAGGGAACGCAACACCCTGCTACAACTCAACTCCCAGTGAAGTGAAAGAGGTATGGACTGTAGGTGTGAGTAAGGATGACAACAGGCAGAGAGAGTGGTACCGTTTACAAGGAATTTATTCCGTCACAAGGTAATATGGGGAAAAGGGGCTGGACGGAACCAAAGCTAAGAAAGTAAATCTCACCCCCCCCCTCTCCTATCTTACCTGCCTAACCACTACTCACCTAACCTCTCCTACCTTACCTGCCTAACCACTACTCACCTTACCTAACCTCTCCTATCTTACCTGCCTAACCACTACTCACCTAACCTCTCCTACCTTACCTGCCTAACCACTACTCACCTAACCTCTCCTACCTTACCTGCCTAACCACTACTCACCTTACCTAACCTCTCCTATCTTACCTGCCGACCCACTACTTACCTAACCTCTCCTACCTTACCTGCCTACCCACTACTCACCTAACCTACCCTCTCCTACCTTACCTGCCTACCCACTACTCACCTAACCTACCCTCTCCTACCATACCTGCCTACCCACTACTTACCTAACCTACCCTCCAACCATACCTGCCTACCCACTACTCACCTAACCTACCCTCTCCTACCATACCTGCCTACCCACTACTCACCTATCCTACCTGCCTACCCACTACTCACCTAACCTACCCTCTCCAACCTTACCTGCCTACCCACTACTCACCTACCCTCTCCTACCATACCTGCCTACCCACTACTCACCTAACCTACCCTCTCCTACCTTACCTGCCTACCCACTACTCACCTAACCTCTCCTACCATACCTGCCTACCCACTACTCACCTACCCTCTCCTACCATACCTGCCTACCCACTACTCACCTAACCTACCCTCTCCTACCATACCTGCCTACCTACTACTTAACTTAGCACCACCTGGCGCGCTAACCAAAATACAGGGGGTGGTCCGCCCAGGTCTTACCTAGTGTGTCTAGACAGTGAATATACTATGGGTATATGTATGCCTGCGGGCCTCTTGCCTAAACACTCCCAAGGTGCCTCCCCCTTCCCCCCTGGGAACAAATGAAACAGGATATTAAACCATTTCAATAATCAAGACACAGACAACCAATCAGCTCTCTCACTCAACCAATACAGGACACAGACATAACCAATCAGCTCTCTCACTCAACCAATACAGGACACAGACATAACCAATCAGCTCTCTCACTCAACCAATACAGGACACAGACATAACCAATCAGCTCTCTCACTCAACCAATACAGGACACAGACATAACCAATCAGCTCTCTCACTCAACCAATACAGGACACAGACATAACCAATCAGCTCTCTCACTCAACCAATACAGGACACAGACATAACCAATCAGCTCTCTCACTCAACCAATACAGGAGACAGACATAACCAATCAGCTCTCTCACTCAACCAATACAGGACACAGACATAACCAATCAGCTCTCTCACTCAACCAATACAGGAGACAGACATAACCAATCAGCTCTCTCACTCAACCAATACAGGACACAGACATAACCAATCAGCTCTCTCACTCAACCAATACAGGACACAGACATAACCAATCAGCTCTCTCACTCAACCAATACAGGACACAGACATAACCAATCAGCTCTCTCACTCAACCAATACAGGACACAGACATAACCAATCAGCTCTCTCACTCAACCAATACAGGAGACAGACATAACCAATCAGCTCTCTCACTCAACCAATACAGGACACAGACATAACCAATCAGCTCTCTCACTCAACCAATACAGGACACAGACATAACCAATCAGCTCTCTCACTCAACCAATACAGGACACAGACATAACCAATCAGCTCTCTCACTCAACCAATACAGGACACAGACATAACCAATCAGCTCTCTCACTCAACCAATACAGGACACAGACATAACCAATCAGCTCTCTCACTCAACCAATACAGGACACAGACATAACCAATCAGCTCTCTCACTCAACCAATACAGGACACAGACATAACCAATCAGCTCTCTCACTCAACCAATACAGGACACAGACATAACCAATCAGCTCTCTCACTCAACCAATACAGGACACAGACATAACCAATCAGCTCTCTCACTCAACCAATACAGGACACAGACATAACCAATCAGCTCTCTCACTCAACCAATACAGGACACAGACATAACCAATCAGCTCTCTCACTCAACCAATACAGGACACAGACATAACCAATCAGCTCTCTCACTCAACCAATACAAGACACAGACATAACCAATCAGCTCTCTCACTCAACCAATACAGGACACAGACATAACCAATCAGCTCTCTCACTCAACCAATACAGGACACAGACATAACCAATCAGCTCTCTCACTCAACCAATACAGGACACAGACATAACCAATCAGCTCTCTCACTCAACCAATACAGGACACAGACATAACCAATCAGCTCTCTCACTCAACCAATACAGGACACAGACATAACCAATCAGCTCTCTCACTCAACCAATACAGGACACAGACATAACCAATCAGCTCTCTCACTCAACCAATACAGGAGACAGACATAACCAATCAGCTCTCTCACTCAACCAATACAGGAGACAGACATAACCAATCAGCTCTCTCACTCAACCAATACAGGAGACAGACATAACCATTCAGCTCTCTCACTCAACCAATACAGGAGACAGACATAACCAATCAGCTCTCTCACTCAACCAATACAGGACACAGACATAACCAATCAGCTCTCTCACCCAACCAATACAGGACACAGACATAACCAAGGGAAGGAGACGGGTTAAGGGGAGGAGACGGGTTAAGGGAAGGAGACTGGTTAAGGGGAGGAGACGGGTTACGGGAAGGAGACGGGTTAAGGGGAGGAGACTGGTTAAGGGGAGGAGACTGGTTAAGGGGAGGAGACGGGTTAAAGGAGGAGACTGGTTAAGGGAAGGAGACGGGTTAAGGGGAGGAGACGGGTTAAGGGGAGGAGACGGGTTAAGGGAAGGAGACGGGTTAAGGGGAGGAGACGGGTTAAGGGAAGGAGACGGGTTAAGGGGAGGAGACGGGTTAAGGGAAGGAGACGGGTTAAGGGGAGGAGACGGGTTAAAGGAGGATGTTTAAGCTGTGTTTGTGTGCCATTGAGATGAATGGACAAGACAACAGATTGATGTGCCATTGAGATGAATGGACAAGACAACAGATTGATGTGCCATTGAGATGAATGGGCAAGACAACAGATTGATGTGCCATTGAGATGAATGGACAAGACAACAGATTGATGTGCCATTGAGATGAATGGACAAGACAACAGATTGATGTGCCATTGAGATGAATGGACAAGACAACAGATTGCTGTGCCATTGAGATGAATGGACAAGACAACAGATTGATGTGCCATTGAGATGAATGGACAAGACAAAAGATTGATGCGCCATTGAGATGAGTGGGCAAGACAACAGATTGATGTTCCTGTTGAACAGGGTAGAAATGCATCACTGCTGGGTTTTTCACGCTCAACAGTTTCTCCCGTGTGTATCTACCAGACGCTTGGTGCTTGACACAACTGTGGGAAGCATTGGAGTCAACGTGGGCCAGCATCCCTGTGGAACGCTTTCGACACCTTGTAGAGTCCATGACCCGGCAAAGAGGGATGCAACTGGATATTAGGAAGGTGTTATTAGCTAAGTTCAATGGGGTCTTTATATAGACCAATCAGAGTCTATATCAGTTGTCTTGTCCCCCGATGCTTGTCAACCAATCAGCTGTGAGTGTTCAAGTCTGGTTTGAATTACCCAGGATCCCTAGACGAACTGACTCAGCTTCAGTTGATTGGCCGTGCTCCAACCTGTTTCCAGAGAAACCTAATTGATGTAATTTAGAGGGCTTGGCTGTAAAAATAGTTTTGGTCAGTTGTGTTGAAAACACTGTGATCAAACAGAGAACCTCATGTGTACTGTAACAATATGATGTTGGATCTTTGATGGGGGCTATTTTGCTTCCTTGTTAAAAAGGTCAACAGGCATCATGAACTTTACCCAAGTTAACAGGGACATTTTTAGCCCAAAACCAGGTTTCCTCTGCCAGGAGGCTGAAACTTAGGCTAAAACGGGATCTTCCAGCAAGACAATAACCCCAAGCAACACATCAACATCCACAAACAACATGGTTCATTGACCACAAAATCTACATTTGGCATCCAGACCATCGCGGTCTCTGGTCTTGAACCCCATTGAAAACCTGTGGTGTGAAAATGGGGATCCATAAACAAACAAACGATATCAAGGATCTGGAAAAAATCTGAATTTGTATTTATTATGGATCCACATTAGTTCCTGCCAAGGCAGCAGCTACTCTTCCTGGGGTTTATTATGGATCCCCATTAGTTCCTGTCAAGGCAGCAGCTACTCTTCCTGGGGTTTATTATGGATCCACATTAGTTCCTGTCAAGGCAGCAGCTACTCTTCCTGGGGTTTATTATGGATCCCCATTAGTTCCTGCCAAGGCAGAAGCTACTCTTCCTGGGGTTTATTATGGATCCCCATTAGTTCCTGTCAAGGCAGCAGCTACTCTTCCTGGGGTTTATTATGGATCCACATTAGTTTCTGCCAAGGCAGCAGCTACTCTTCCTGGGGATTATTATGGATCCCCATTAGTTCCTGCCAAGGCAGCAGCTACCCTTCCTGGGGTTTATTATGGATCCCCATTAGTTCCTGCCAAGGCAGCAGCTACTCTTCCTGGGGTTCATTATGGATCCCCATTAGTTCATGTCAAGGCAGCAGCTACTCTTCCTGGGGTTTATTATGGATCCCCATTAGTTCCTGCCAAGGCAGCAGCTACTCTTCCTGGGATTTATTATGGATCCCCATTAGTTCCTGCCAAGGCAGCAGCTACTCTTCCTGGGGTTTATTATGGATCCCCATTAGTTCCTGTCAAGGCAGCAGCTACTCTTCCTGGGGTTTATTATGGATCCACATTAGTTCCTGCCAAGGCAGCAGCTACTCTTCCTGGGGATTATTATGGATCCCCATTAGTTCCTGCCAAGGCAGCAGCTACCCTTCCTGGGGTTTATTATGGATCCCCATTAGTTCCTGCCAAGGCAGCAGCTACTCTTCCTGGGGTTCATTATGGATCCCCATTAGTTCATGTCAAGGCAGCAGCTACTCTTCCTGGGGTTTATTATGGATCCCCATTAGTTCCTGTCAAGGCAGCAGCTACTCTTCCTGGGGTTTATTATGGATCCACATTAGTTCCTGCCAAGGCAGCAGCTACTCTTCCTGGGGATTATTATGGGTCCCCATTAGTTCCTGCCAAGGCAGCAGCTACCCTTCCTGGGGTTTATTATGGATCCCCATTAGTTCATGTCAAGGCAGCAGCTACTCTTCCTGGGGTTTATTAGGGATCTCCATTAGTTCCTGCCAAGGCAGCAGCTACTCTTCCTGGGGTTCATTATGGATCCCCATTAGTTCATGTCAAGGCAGCAGCTACTCTTCCTGGGGTTTATTATGGATCCCCATTAGTTCCTGCCAAGGCAGCAGCTACTCTTCCTGGGGTTTATTATGGATCCACATTAGTTCCTGCCAAGGCAGCAGCTACTCTTCCTGGGGATTATTATGGATCCCCATTAGTTCCTGCCAAGGCAGCAGCTACCCTTCCTGGGGTTTATTATGGATCCCCATTAGTTCCTGCCAAGGCAGCAGCTACTCTTCCTGGGGATTATTATGGATCCCCATTAGTTCCTGCCAAGGCAGCAGCTACCCTTCCTGGGGTTTATTATGGATCCCCATTAATTCCTGCCAAGGCAGCAGCTACTCTTCCTGGGGTTCATTATGGATACCCATTAGTTCATGTCAAGGCAGCAGCTACTCTTCCTGGGGTTTATTAGGGATCCCCATTAGTTCCCTGGCTACTAGAAGCGTCGCCTCTGGGTGAGAGTTTTCCTGTTTGCTTATGGCGGAATACAGCTCATTCAATGCTGTCTTAGTGCCAGCCTCTGGCTGTGGTGGTATGTAGACAGCTATGACAATGCTTATCATGAGATACTCTACCTCAGGCGAGCAATACTTTGAGACTTCCTTAGATAACGTGCACCAGCTGTTGTTAACATATATGCATAGGCCCCGCCCCCTGTCTTACCAGAGGCTGCTGTTCTACCCTGCTGATAGAGTGTATAACCCACCAGCTGTATGTTATTAATGTCGTCGTTCAGCCACGACTCGGTGAAACAGAAGATTTTACCGTTTTCAAACTAATGTCCTGTTGGAAGGATATACGTGCTTTCAGTTCATCCCATTTATTTTCCAGTAATTGAACGTTAGCTAGCAGAACGGAAGGTAAGGGCACTCGTCGCCTGATCCTCGCACCCTGATTTTTGTCTCGAAATCTCAGTTTCCTTCTCCAGTGAATCACAGGGATTGGGGCCTATGTCGAGTGTCTGCAGTATATCCCTCGCGTCCGACTCATTGAAGAAGAACTCCTCATCCAATTTGAGATGAGTAAATCCAAGTTCTGATGTACAGAAGTTATTGACAATAGCAGCAACATTACGTACAAAACAAGTTACGAACAACACACAAAAAATATTATCATTGGTTGAGAGCTGATAAGACGGCAGCCCTCCGGCGCCATCATGAAGATAGCACAATATAGCACTATTATAGCTCATACTATATAATATAGTACTAATATAGCTGATACTATATAATATAGTACTAATATAGCTCATACTATATAATATAGTACTAATATAGCTCATACTATATAATATAGTACTATTATAGCTCATACTATATAATATAGTACTAATATAGCTGATACTATATAATATAGTACTAATATAGCTCATACTATATAATATAGTCCTAAAACAGCTCATACTATATAATATAGTACTAATATAGCTCATACTATATAATATAGTACTAATATAGCTCATAGTACATAATATAGTACTAATATAGCTCATACTATATAATATAGTACTAATATAGCTCATACTATATAATATAGTACTAATATAGCTCATAGTACATAATATAGTACTAATATAGCTCATACTATATAATATAGTACTAATATAGCTGATACTATATAATATAGTACTAATATAGCTCATAGTACATAATATAGTACTAATATAGCTGATACTATATAATATAGTACTAATATAGCTCATACTATATAATATAGTACTAATATAGCTCATACTATATAATATAGTACTAATATAGCTCATACTATATAATATAGTACTAATATA
>NW_022261980.1:17551003-17553503 GCF_002021735.2 Oncorhynchus kisutch
CCCTCTCCCCCTATCCTCGCTCTCTCTCTCTCCATCTCTCCCTCTCTCCCTCATCCCCTATCCCTCGCTCTCTTCTCCTCCATTCTCCCTCTCTCCCCTATCCCTCGCTCCCTCTCTCCCCCTACCCCTCTCCCTCTCTGCCTCATCCTCTCTCCCTCTCCCCCTCTGTCCTCTCCCACTCTCCCCCTCTCTCCCTCTCTCCCTCTCCCCTCTCTCGCCACTTCCCCTCTCTCGCCCTCTCCCACAGTTTTAAACCAAACCAGGGCTGTCTGTAAGGTACACAGTCTGATTGCAGCTGTAACATATCAAGGGAAATGACAACAGTTTCGTCTGCATACAGACAAATATGAGGTTTTATCAGATATATTATTTATGTAAGAGTCCCAGTACTGACCCTGCGGTACAACCTCTCATAATATCCATGAAACTAGACTTGACACCATAACAGATCACGCATTGTTTCCGAATTTGCTGAGGGCAAAACGGTTATTAAAATAATTTTGTTTCAGAGATTTACATTTGTACTTCGCATTTTTTTTTTCCAGAAGTTCGTTGTAGGAAGTATGGAAGTAAATCTCTGAAACAAAATTATTTTAATAACCGTTTTGCCTCAGCAAATTCGGAAACAATGCGTGATCTGTTATGGTGTCAAGTCTAGTTTCATGGATATTATGAGAGGTGTACCGCAGGGGTCAGTACTGGGACTCTTACATAAATAATATATCTGATAAAACCTCATATTTGTCTGTATGCAGACGAAACTGTTGTCATTTCCTTGATATGTTACAGCTGCAATCAGACTGTGTTACCTTACAGACAGCCCTGGTTGGTTTAAAACTGGTGGGGAGAGGGCGAGAGAGGGGAAGTGGCGAGAGAGGGGGAGAGGGAGAGAGGGGGAGAGGGTGGAGAGGGACAGAGGGGGAGAGGGAGAGAGGGATGAGGCAGAGAGGGGGAGAGGAAGTATGTTGACTCTTCTAACCAGAGATAGACATCAGACTTGTATTTAAAAAAAACAAATGTCTGAAGGACTGCCAGGCAGACGTAGTATCAGTCAATCTAGCCCTCCAAAGCTACATTTCAAACAATTCATGCGTAAACAAAGGATTTGATCCTCTTAGTTGTTTATACGGATTCATCTGGAATGGTGTTAAACAGAGAAGTTAAAACAATTTAAGGGCCTGAACCGAGATCCGAGATATTTTAGGGTGTTTTAAGTTATGTTGAGTTTGTCCTCAGCTCATTTAGCTCAGTACAAATCTCTTTTAGACTGTCTAGTACTTGAAATAAACTGTCTAGTCCTCAGCTGATTTAGCTCAGTACAAATCTCTTTCAGACTGTCTAGTACTGAAATAAACAGTCTAGTACTGAAATATACTGTCTAGTACTGAAATATACTGTCTAGTACTGAAATATACTGTCTAGTACTGAAATATACTGTCTAGTACTGAAATATACTGTCTAGTACTGAAATAAACTGTCTAGTACTGAAATATACTGTCTAGTACTGAAATATACTGTCTAGTATTGAAATAAACCGTCTAGTACTGAAATATACTGTCTAGTACTGTATAAACCCAGATTAAAGTCACTCAATGTTAATCATTCAGATTTAGTCAGTATGTCACGGCAGAATTCCTCCTCTTTGTCAGAGGTGGATCGGACCAAAACACAGCGTGGTAAGTGTCCCTGTTTTAATAGAATAAACTGAACAATGATCGGACCAAATCGTAGCGTGGTAAGTGTCCCTGTTTTAATAGAATAAACTGAACAATGATCGGACCAAATCGCAGCGTTGTAAGTGTCCCTGTTTTAATAGAATAAACTGAACAATGATCGGACCAAATCGTAGCGTTGTAAGTGTCCCTGTTTTAATAGAATAAACTGAACAATGATCGGACCCAAATCGCAGCGTGGTAAGTGTCCCTGTTTTTAATAGAATAAACTGAAACAATGATCGGACCAAATCGTAGCGTGGTAAAGTGTCCCTGTTTTAATAGAATAAACTGAACATGGATTTGGACCAAATCGTAGCGTGGTAAGTGTCCCTGTTTTAATAGAATAAACTGAACAATGATCGGACCAAATCGCAGCGTGGTAAGTGTCCCTGTTTTAATAGAATAAACTGAACAATGATCGGACCAAAACGTAGCGTGGTAAGTGTCCACATGGATTATTATATATTATTAAATATACATTATAAATGGTCAGAGGATCATCTGACTTTTTTTTACCAAGATTGAGTAATAACCAGAATGTTGGTGTTGGCTTGAGAAGCTAGTTACTATACAATACAGTTGGCTTGAGAAGCTAGTTACTATACAATACAGTTGGCTTGAGAAGCTAGTTACTATACAATACAGTTGGCTTGAGAAGCTAGTTACTATACAATACAGTTGGCCTTGAGAAGCTAGTTACTATAACAAACAGTTGGCTGAGAAGCTAGTTACTATACAATACAGTTGGCTAGTTACTATACAAATACAGTTGGCTTGGAGAAGCT
>NW_022261980.1:17561003-17588503 GCF_002021735.2 Oncorhynchus kisutch
GAGCTACAGTTATCAAACACGTTTGTTGTGCTGCAGTGGTTGATTCACTGATCGATCGGTTGATTCATTAATCAATTCATTTTTTCTTCAATATCTGGTTTATTGATTGATTGTATATTGAATGATTGCATTGGTTGGTTTATTGCATTTAACAATGAAACAATGACCTGGATAAGATTAAATAATGGCATTAACCGTAGTAAAAATAGCCTTCATGTCAGTGTGTAAAACCTCTATGTTCTCTCAGTGTTTATTGGTCAATAATCTCGCTAACGTCCGGTAAACGGCGTGTTTTTGCAGAACTACCTGACCACAAACATCAATAACCGACAGTTTTCACCCCAAGCTGTTTCAAAACCACTTCTGACTTTGTTTAGCAACACGTTGGTTGGGATTTCAAAAGGCGTAGAGGGCCGTTAGTTAGTTACTACTGAGGTCATTGTTTTGCACATGAACCAAGGCATCCAAATGGCAGCCCCAGCTAGCACGTTTGGTTCCTTGGAAGTTGTGGAAATGTACGTTTTTGGTTTCCTGTGAGTTCTGGGATTGAAGCCATACGTTTCCTGACCGGTAAAAACAGAACAGGTTTTTTTTAAGTTCTGGAGAACGGAAGTGAACTTGTTTGCTTGTTCTGGAAACATACTTTTTTTTTTAGGTTGCATTGAGGTTCTGAGAATGTTTTACTCTGGTTCCAGGGATGTTCAGAGAATGTTTTACTCTGGTTCCAGGGAGGTTCTGAGAATGTTTTACTCTGGTTCCAGGGAGGTTCTGAGAATGTTTTACTCTGGTTCCAGGGAGGTTCTGAGAATGTTGTACTATGGTTCCAGGGAGGTTCTGAGAATGTTTTACTCTGGTTCCAGGGAGGTTCTGAGAATGTTTTACTCTGGTTCCAGGGAGGTTCTGAGAATGTTTTACTCTGGTTCCAGGGATGTTCTGAGAATGTTTTACTCTGGTTCCAGGGAGGTTCTGAGAATGTTTTACTCTCGTTCCAGGGATGTTCTAGGTAGGCCAGAGCACCTTTATTTAACCAGGTAGACCAGATCACCTTTATTTAACCAGGTAGACCAGATCACCTTTATTTAACCAGGTAGACCAGATCACCTTTATTTAACCAGGTAGACCAGATCACCTTTATTTAACCAGGTAGACCAGATCACCTTGATTTAACCAGGTAGACCAGATCACCTTTATTTAACCAGGTAGACCAGATCACCTTTATTTAACCAGGTAGACCAGATCACCTTTATTTAACCAGGTAGACCAGATCACCTTTATTTAACCAGGTAGGCTAGTTGAGAACAAGTTCTCATTTACAACTGTGACCTGGTCAAGATAAAGCAAAGCAGTTCGACACAAACAACAACACAGAGTTACACATGGAGTAAACAACAACAACAGAGTTACACATGGAGTAAACAACAACAACAGAGTTACACATGAGATAAACAAACACACAGTCAATAACACAATAGAAAAGTCTATATACAGTGTGTGAAAATGGCGTGAGGAGGTATAAGGCAATAAATAGGCCATAGTAGCGAAGTAATTACAATTTAGCTAAATTAACACTGGAGTGATAGATGAGCAGATGATGATGTGCAAGTAGAGATACTGGTGTACAAAAGAGTGAGTAAAAAGTAAATAAAAACAATATGGGGATGAGGTAGGTAGTTGGATGGACTATTTCAAAGGAAACAAACACTCATTAATTAACTTCATGTACGGCCAATTAGTGGGCGTGGCCAACACACCTGAACACACTTCTTAAGAAAGAGGATATGGAGGGTTTTGTTGATGGTGAGAACAGAACGTTCAGGTTTTTAAATAACATTCTTAGAGCGTTCTCTAACATTTTCTTGTGTTCTTTTGTTGTTGTTCCGGAACCTTTTCTTAACGTTCTCGGAACAATTTGAAAACATGACTTTAAATAGAACCACGAGGAAACCTGTAGGAAACGTTATGCTGAAGTATTGAAAATCCCGCAGGAGAACGTGGTTGTTCTCTGAACTATTTGACAACATTCCCAATGTCAAACCAGTTGGAGAACGTTCCTAGAACATTACCAATGTCAAACCAGTTGGAGAACAGTCCTAGAACATTCCCAATGTCAAACCAGTTGGAGAACAGTCCTAGAACATTACCAATGTCAAACCAGTTGGAGAACGTTCCTAGAACATGACCAATGTCAAACCAGTTGGA
Source organism: Oncorhynchus kisutch (assembly GCF_002021735.2). Taxonomy (NCBI): domain Eukaryota; kingdom Metazoa; phylum Chordata; class Actinopteri; order Salmoniformes; family Salmonidae; genus Oncorhynchus; species Oncorhynchus kisutch. Next base: position 17,563,203 of record NW_022261980.1, read on the forward strand.
GAACGTTCCTAGAACATGACCAATGTCAAACCAGTTGGAGAACGTTCCTAGAACATTACCAATGTCAAACCAGTTGGAGAACGTTCCTAGAACATGACCAATGTCAAACCAATTGGAGAACAGTCCTAGAACATTACAAAAAATGACAATTAAATGGAACAATATTTGAAATGTTAGGAAAGGTTATGTTAAAGTAATGAAACGCCAAGAAGAAATATATATATTCTTCCCAGTTCCTTAAAGGTGCTGAGAATGTTCCCGAAGCCAAGCAACGATCCTGCACCAGGAAGTTGTGGGAAGATGAACTTCCAAACTGCTGATGGTTCCTAATGTTTTAGTGTTTTCTTTAGAGTGCTGAATCCATCCATGGTCCCCAGAGTCCGTCTGTAAGCCAGCCAAACATGTTGGACGGTCTTATAGTCAGGATGGAACAGCCAGACTAGAGGTACCCTTGGACACACGTTTAAACCCTGGGATTGGTTTCAGATGGAGGTTTGATACGCAAAGCTGCACACTCAGAACAACAGTTCAACAGATCAACTTCCAAAACCTAAAGCCCTGAAACAACCTAGATACGTGGTCACCTCTCTCCCTGTTTTACCAGGCTGAGGTTCTACATTCTACTGTAGATGGTACGTGGTAACCTCTCTCCCTGTTTTACCAGGCTGAGGTTCTACGTTCTACTGTAGATGGTACGTGGTAACCTCTCTCCCTGTTTTACCAGGCTGAGGTTCTACGTTCTACTGTAGATGGTACATGGTCACCTCTCTCCCTGTTTTACCAGCCTGGGGTTCTATGTTCTACTATAGATGGTATGTGGTAACCTCTCTCCCTGTTTTACCAGGCTGAGGTTCTGCTCTACGTTCTACTGTAGATGGTACGTGGTAACCTCTCTCCCTGTTTTACCAGGCTGGGGTTCTATGTTCTACTATAGATGGTATGTGGTAACCTCTCTCCCTGTTTTACCAGGCATGCCCTGAGGCTCTGCTTTACTTCAGTGGCTAGGCTAACTAACTCTCACTGAGGACTCTCATGCTACGCTAGGCTAACTAACTCTCACTGAGGACTCTCATGCTACGCTAGGCTAACTAACTCTCACTGAGGAGACTCTCATGCTACGCTAGGCTAACTAACTCTCACTGAGGACTCTCATGCTACGCTAGGCTAACTAACTCTCACTGAGGAGACTCTCATGCTACGCTAGGCTAACTAACTCTCACTGAGAAGATTATCATGCTACGCTAGGCTAACTAACTCTCACTGAGAAGATGCTGATGCTACGCTAGGCTACGCTAACTAACTCGCACTGAGGAATCTCTCATGCTAGGCTAGGCTACGCTAACTAACTCTCACTGAGAAGATTCTCATGCTATGCTAGGCTATGCTAACTATCACTGAGGAGACTCTCATGCTAGGCTAGGCTACGCTATGCGAGCAGTGGTCCTCTGTAGCTCAGTTGGTAGATCATGACGTTTGCAACGCCAGGATAATGAGTTCAATGGATCTGGATAAAAGCCTCTGCTAAATGGCATTTATTATATAATAATTACTAAGCACCAGAAGCCTAGTGATCCAGCATCATAATGGACCTTTGTCCCAGTTCAGCTGATTCAGTGATCCTCCACTTGGTCATACGCCTCGCGGTCTGCTCTGCAAACACTTGACCCCTGACCTCTGTCAGAGAGAAGAAAACAGCCACCAAGAGGTATGGTGCAGCTGCAGAGAGAGAGAGAGAGAGAGAGAGACAGAGAGAGAGAGACAGAGATACAGAGAGAGAGAGAGAAGAGAGAGAGAGAGGGAGAGATACAGAGAGAGATACAGAGAGAGAGAGAGAGAGATACAGAGAGAGAGAGAGAGAGAGAGAGCGAGAGAGAGAGCAGAGAGAGATACAGAGAGAGGGAGAGCAGGGATCATCTGAGGAGATAGAGAGAGAAAGAGTGAGAGAGAGAGAGAGAGTGAGAGAGAGAGCAGGGGTCATCTGAGGAGAGAGAGATACAGAGAGAGAGAGAGAGCAGGGATCATCTGAGGAGAGAGAGAGAAAGAGTGAGAGAGAGAGAGAGAGAGAGAGAGAGAGAGAGAGAGAGAGAGAGAGAGAGAGAGAGAGAGAGAGAGAGCAGGGGTTATCTGAGGAGAGAGGTTTGCCACAGCAGCAGCGTCAGGTCTGTGATCAGGGCCTGTAATCTCAACGAGTCTCAGAATGGAAGAGCGGATCAACTCCAATTCACTTCTGGTTTTCATTTTCTCTTTCTAGTCAACTCTCTTTCTTCAGACCTGTGACACTTAAGCTGCACGTACACAGGCAGCCAAATTCAGATACTTGTTTCACTAATAGTTATTTTAACCAATCAGATAAGCCCTGAAAAAAAATCTGATGTGAAAAGATCTGATGTGATTGGGCAAAAGACCAATTAGTGGAACAAATATCAGAATTGGAGTGCGTCTGTACTGTTGTACAGGAAGGGGGATGAATGAGCCAATTGTAAGCTGGGGATGAATAGGTGACCGTGATCGTATGAGGGCCAGTGGTTGATGTGTGGCCCAGCGAGAGGCTGCTCCTCAAACAGTGTTGATGTGTGGCATAGCGAGAGGCTGCTCCTCAAACAGTGTTGATGTGTGGCCCAGCGAGAGGCTGCTCCTCAAACAGTGTTGATGTGTGGCCTAGCGAGAGGCTGCTCCTCAAACAGTGTTGATGTGTGGCCTAGCGAGAGGCTGCTCCTCAAACAGTGTTGATGTGTGGCATAGCGAGAGGCTGCTCCTCAAACAGTGTTGATGTGTGGCCCAGCGAGAGGCTGCTCCTCAAACAGTGTTGATGTGTGGCCCAGCGAGAGGCTGCTCCTCAAATAGTGTTGATGTGTGGCCTAGCGAGAGGCTGCTCCTCAAACAGTGTTGATGTGTGGCCCAGCGAGAGGCTGCTCCTCAAATAGTGTTGATGTGTGGCCCAGCGAGAGGCTGCTCCTCAAATAGTGTTGATGTGTGGCCCAGCGAGAGGCTCCTCCTCAAACAGTGTTGATGTGTGGCCCAGCGAGAGGCTGCTCCTCAAACAGTGTTGATGTGTGGCCTAGCGAGAGGCTGCTCCTCAAACAGTGTTAATGTGTGGCCCAGCGAGAGGCTCATCCTCAAACAGTGTTGATGTGTGGCTTAGCGAGAGGCTGCTCCTCAAACAGTGTTGATGTGTGGCCTAGCGAGAGACTGCTCCTCGAACAGTGTTGATGTGTGGCCTAGCGAGAGGCTGCTCCTCAAACAGTGTTGATGTGTGGCCTAGCGAGAGGCTGCTCCTCAAACAGTTTTGATGTGTGGCCTAGCGAGAGGCTGCTCATCGAACAGTGTTGATGTGTGGCCTAGCGAGAGGCTCCTCCTCAAACAGTGTTGAGTATAATATAGTGTAATAAGTGGTCCTATAAGCCCAGACATTTCTATCTGCAATGAAAGCAGAGTTTTGATGGCTGCTGCTAAAAAGAGGAGGATCCCAGCTTTTTTAGTGATACCAGATTTATTTCTCAGCTGCTCATATTAACTGCATTGCTCCACTATAAAACCAGAGTCTCCCAGCAGGATTGAAAAGGGAACCTTTGGAGAAAGCCTCTTTTCCAGTGCATACGGATGAAATGTATTTTTCCCCCTGCGCCTGTTTCCCTGACCGTTTGATAATGGCCCGTTATAAATCTAAACTCATTTCACACATGTATTAGTAAAGACAAGATTAAATTGAGAATCGTCTGACGGATGAGAATGTTATCACTTGATGAGAGAGCGTATAGGACCTGTTTCAAATGATCACTTTAAAAAAAATACTCAACACAGAATAGCCACTTCATGTGCGTACTCACTGGGGAATGATCTTTCTCTTTTATTCAATTATATTCTACTTACTATAAAAAATAAAATAGTGTCATGGGATTCATAAGCATATATTTAGTTGTTGTTGTTGTTGTTTTTTTTTTTGGGGGGGGGTACTTTTGACCCCATTTCCAGTTGGCTGATACAGTCTTGCTGCAACCCCTGTACGTTCTCGGGAGAGGCGAAGCTCGATAGCCACACGTCCTCCGAAATACAACCCTGCCAAGCCACACTGCTTCTTGACACACTGCCCGCTTAACCCGGAAGCCAGTCGCACCAATGTGTCGGAGGAAACACTGTACCAGCTGGTGACCGAAGTCAGCTTGCAGGGCGCCCGGCCCGACACAAGGAGTCGCTAGAGCGTATTGGGACAAGGAAATCCGGCCTGACCCCTCCCCCCCTACTCCCTCCCTCTTCTGTGGAGCCCTCAGCCGATGACAACCCCTCCCTCCAACCCCTCCCCCTTCCCCCTCACCCCACCTACCTCTCCCCACCCCCCCTCCCTCCCTCTACACCCTCCTCCCTCCAGCCCCTCCCTCCCTCTACACCCTCCCAACCCTCCCTCCCTCCAACCCCTCCTACCTCACCCATCCCTCATCCCCTCCCTCCCTCCACCCCTCCCTCCTTCCCTCCTCCAACCCCTTCCTCCCTCCTTCCTCCCTCCCCTCCCAGTCCCTCCAACCCTCCCTCATTCCTTCCCTCACTCACTCCTCCAACCCCTCCAACCTCTCCCCCCTCCCTTCAACCCCTCCAAACTCCCTCCCTCCCTTCAACCCCTCCCCCCACCTCCCTCCCTCCAACACCTCCCTCCCTCCAACACCTCCCAACCTCCAACCACCTCACCCCCCTCCCTTCTTTAATTAAAGATGTGTTGCCAATCCTATGAATCTCCATCTCTCTCTGTTATGACAGGCTAATTACTACTCTAGAACAGGGCTGCTACTTGGACCCATTCCAATGTGCTTCTGGTTAAATACCATACAGTCTGTGTGTTAAACAGCATTCTATTCCCTTCACAGTACACTACCTTAGACCAGAGCCCTATGGGGAACAGGGAGCCTATTGGGACAGGAACAATACAGGTCTTCTTCTTTTATTGATTAAATCCCTCACTGAGATCAAAGCAGATGATTTTGGCTCAGACGAGGCGAATTGATCTGTTTCGTCTATGGTTCTGTGAAGAGTAAAAATAAAAAAAGAGATATTCCTGATCCTCAATGATGATGGTTTTGGTTGGACCAAAATATTTAGGTGACAAGGGTAATACAAAACCACCAATCTGTTTGCGAGCCACAGATTTGTGATGCTGTGAATGTAGTGAGGCTGTTGGCTGTGATGAAAACGTCTCTGTTGTTTCGGCTCAGACAAAAAAATACTTGTTAAATCAAATTTGTTCTGAGACGTCGTCATCGACGGAGAATATCTTGGAGGCACTAAACACCTCTACACACACCCAGACCGCACGCACGCACGCACACACACACACACACACACACGCACGCACGCACGCACACACATACATACATACATACATACATATATACGCATGCACACACACACACACACACACACACACACACACACACACCCAGACACACACCCAGACACACACACACACACGCACACACGCACGCACACACGCACGCACACACAGAGGGTAACCTGGGTGGACCTAATGTCCTGTACACAGCTCAATGTGACGATCAGAGGGTAACCTGGGTGGACCTAATGTCCTGTACACAGCTCAATGTGACGATCTGAGGGTAACTTGGTTGGACCTAATGTCCTGTACACAGCTCAATGTGACGATCTGAGGGTAACTTGGTTGGACCTAATGTCCTGTACACAGCTCAATGTGACGATCTGAGGGTAACTTGGTTGGACCTAATGTCCTGTACACAGCTCAATGTGACGATCTGAGTGTAGCCTGGGCTGGGAGATAAGATCTAGCATGGGCTAGGAGATAGGATCTAGTCTGGGTTAGGAGATAGGATCTAGTCTGGGCTAGGAGATATAATCTAGCCTGGGCTAGGAGATAGGATCTAGTCTGGGCTAGGAGATAGGATCTAGTCTGGGCTAGGAGATATAATCTAGCCTGGGCTAGGAGATAGGATCTAGTCTGGGCTAGGAAATAGGATCTAGTCTGGGCTAGGAGATAGGATCTAGTCTGGGCTAGGAGATAGGATCTAGTCTGGGCTAGGAGATAGGATCTAGTCTGGGCTAGGAGATAGGATCTAGTCTGGGCTAGGAGATAGGATCTAGTCTAGGCTAGGAGATAGGATTTAGCCTGGGCTAGGAGCTAGGACATAGCCTGGGCTGGGAGATAGGATCTAGCCTGGTGTTACCTTGGTGAAAGGTGCTGTCAGCCTGGTGTTACCTTGGTGAAGGGTGCTGTCAGCTTGGTGTTACCTTGGGAGAAAGGTGCTGTCAGCCTGGTGTTACCTTGGTGAAGGGTGCTGTCAGCAGGGTGTTACCTTGGTGAAAGGTGCTGTCGGCCTGGTGTTACCTTGGTGAAAGGTGCTGTCAGCGGGGTGTTACCTTGGTGAAGGGTGCTGTCAGCCTGGTGTTACCTTGGTGAAAGGTGCTGTCGGCCTGGTGTTACCTTGGTGAAAGGTGCTGTCTGTCTGGTGTTACCTTGGTGAAAGGTGCTGTCTGTCTGGTGTTACCTTGGTGAAAGGTGCTGTCGGCCTGGTGTTACCTTGGTGAAAGGTGCTGTCTGTCTGGTGTTACCTTGGTGAAAGGTGCTGTCTGTCTGGTGTTACCTTGGTGAAAGTTGCTGTCGGCCTGGTGTTACCTTGGTGAAGGGTGCTGTCAGCCTGGTGTTACCTTGGTGAAAGGTGCTGTCTGCCTGGTGTTACCTTAGTGAAAGGTTATGGGGGAGAGAAACATACTGCCAACCTTAGTGCTCTTAGTTCCTCTGTGTTGTAGAAACATACTGCCAACCTTAGTGCTCTTAGTTCCTCTGTGTTGTAGAAACATACTGCCAACCTTAGTGCTCTTAGTTCCTCTGTGTTGTAGAAACATACTGCCAACCTTAGTGCTCTTAGTTCCTCTGTGTTGTAGAAACATACTGCCAACCTTAGTGCTCTTAGTTCCTCTGTGCTGTAGAAACATACTGCCAACCTTAGTGCTCTTAGTTCCTCTGTGTTGTAGAAACATACTGCCAACCTTAGTGCTCTTAGTTCCTCTGTGTTGTAGAAACATACTGCCAACCTTAGTGCTCTTAGTTCCTCTGTGTTGTAGAAACATACTGCCAACCTTAGTGCTCGTAGTTCCTCTGTGTTGTAGAAACATACTGCCAACCTTAGTGTTCCTCTGTGTTTCTCTGTGTTGTAGAAACCTCTGTGTTTCTCTGTGTTGTAGAAACCTCTGTGTTCCTCTGTGTTGTAGAAACCTCTGTGTTTCTCTGTGTTGTAGAAACCTCTGTGTTCCTCTGTGTTGTAGAAACCTCTGTGTTTCTCTGTGTTGTAGAAACCTCTGTGTTCCTCTGTGTTGTAGAAACCTCTGTGTTTCTCTGTGTTGTAGAAACCTCTGTGTTTCTCTGTGTTGTAGAAACCTCTGTGTTTCTCTGTGTTGTAGAAACCTCTGTGTTCCTCTGTGTTGTAAAAACCTCTGTGTTTCTCTTAGTGCTCTTCCTATCTCTTGTCGCTGCAGCGTAACTGAACAGCATCACCAAGACTTATAGCCATGCTTTTATCACTACGGTAAACAACGTCTCTTCTATAATGGGTTTTATCAGGACTTTCTCAGCCCCGGTGTCAAAACTCCTTAAAGATGAGATTATGTTTTGAATAATGCAAAGTGCACTATGTACATTTATCTCCAAGCTAATTTATCTGGACTGGTAAAAATAACCCCACAATGCCATTAACTATTGTGTAGACTAGATTATCACTGTATTGTGAGAAAGAAACATGTCGGAGTTCAACAGTTAAACATTTATACTGCTTTCAGTGTCTTTCTGGATGTGAAGCCTCCCTCCCTCTCCCCCTCCCTAGCGATTGTTGTGGCCAAGACGTCTCGAATGGAAAACGTTGGGGACGACAAGACAGAACGTCCGTGTGAATCAGCACAATGTTATTGGGAAGTGGTTGGAACTTCCTCTTTCGTGTGTCTGTCACACAAGTGGAGGGGGACAAATGAGAGGAGCGGTCTTGTGATGCGTGTAGGGTAGAGAACACGAAGGAGAGACGAGACGTCCTGTCAGTATGTTACTGTTGTTAGAGACATCCTGTCAGTATGTTACTGCTGTTAGAGACTAGACATCCTGTCAGTATGTTACTGCTGTTAGAGACATCCTGTCAATATGTTACTGCTGTTAGAGACATCCTGTCAGTATGTTACTGCTGTTAGAGACATCCTGTCAGTATGTTACTGCTGTTAGAGACATCCTGTCAGTATGTTACTGCTGTTAGAGACTAGACATCCTGTCAGTATGTTACTGCTGTTAGAGACATCCTGTCAGTATGTTACTGCTGTTAGAGACATCCTGTCAGTATGTTACTGCTGTTAGAGACTAGACATCCTGTCAGTATGTTACTGCTGTTAGAGACTAGACATCCTGTCAGTATGTTACTGCTGTTAGAGACATCCTGTCAGTATGTTACTGCTGTTAGAGACATCCTGTCAGTATGTTACTGCTGTTAGAGACATCCTGTCAGTATGTTACTGCTGTTAGAGACTAGACATCCTGTCAGTATGGGGCGGCAGGGTAGCCTAGTGGTGTTTGACTACTAACCGGAAGGTTGCAAGTTCAAACCACTGAGCTGATCAGGTACAAATCTGTCGTTCTGCCCCTGAACAGGCAGTTAACCCACTGTTCCTAGACCGTCATTGAAAATAAGAATTTGTTCTTAACTGACTTGCCTGGTTAAATAAAAGGTAAAATAAAATAAAAATTGTTACTGCTGTAGGACGGGACCATGTGCCTGCTAGTCATTCCTACGTAGCTCTGCTTTCTGCACTCTATTTCCCAGACCTAGCCTCATCCCCAGCTGGCTAGCCTGCTGGTTTAAAGGCCTACGCTGGTACTGCAGGCTGGTACTAAAGTAGAACCTAGCCTCATCCCCTGCCTCATCCCCAGCTGGCTAGCCTGCTGGTTTAAAGGCCTACGCTGGTACTGCAGGCTGGTACTAAAGTAGAACCTAGCCTCATCCCCTGCCTCATCCCCAGCTGGCTAGCCTGCTGGTTTAAAGGCCTACGCTGGTACTGCAGGCTGGTACTAAAGTAGAACCTAGCCTCATCCCCTGCCTCATCCCCAGCTGGCTAGCCTGGCTGGTTTAAAGGCCTACGCTGGTACTGCAGGCTGGTACTAAAGTAGAACCTAGCCTCATCCCCTGCCTCATCCCCAGCTGGCTAGCCTGCTGGTTTAAAGGCCTACGCTGGTACTGCAGGCTGGTACTAAAGTAGAACCTAGCCTCATCCCCTGCCTCATCCCCAGCTGGCTAGCCTGCTGGTTTAAAGGCCTACACTGGTACTGCAGGCTGGTACTAAAGTAGAACCTAGCCTCATCCCCAGCTGGCTAGCCTGGCTGGTTTAAAGGCCTACGCTGGTACTGCAGGCTGGTACTAAAGTAGAACCTAGCCTCATCCCCTGCCTCATCCCCAGCTGGCTAGCCTGCTGGTTTAAAGGCCTACACTGGTACTGCAGGCTGGTACTAAAGTAGAACCTAGCCTCATCCCCAGCTGGCTAGCCTGGCTGGTTTAAAGGCCTACGCTGGTACTGCAGGCTGGTACTAAAGTAGAACCTAGCCTCATCCCCTGCCTCATCCCCAGCTGGAGAGTGGGAGGAGATCACTGGAGAGGACGGTGGAGATCACTGGAGAGGACGGTGGAGATCACTGGAGAGTGGGAGGAGATCACTGGAGAGGATGGTGGAGATCACTGGAGAGTGGGTGGAGATCACTGGAGAGGATAGTGGAGATCACTGGAGAGTGGGAGGAGATCACTGGAGAGTGGGAGGAGATCACTGGAGAGTGGGTGGAGATCACTGGAGAGGAAGGTGGAGATCACTGGAGAGGATGGTGGAGATCACTGGAGAGTGGGAGGAGATCACTGGAGAGTGGGAGGAGATCACTGGAGAGTGGGAGGAGATCACTGGAGAGTGGGTGGAGATCACTGGAGAGTGGGTGGAGATCACTGGAGAGGTCAGTGGAGATCACTGGAGAGTGGGAGGAGATCACTGGAGAGTGGGAGGAGATCACTGGAGAGTGGGTGGAGATCACTGGAGAGGATGGTGGAGATCACTGGAGAGGATGGTGGAGATCACTGGAGAGGACGGTGGAGATCACTGGAGAGGATGGTGGATATCACTGGAGAGGATGGCGGAGATCACTGGAGAGGATGGTGGAGATCACTGGAGAGGATGGTGAAAGTCACTGGAGAGGATGGTGGAGATCACTGGAGAGGTCAGTGGAGATCACTGGAGAGTGGGAGGAGATCACTGGAGAGGATGGTGGAGATCACTGGAGAGTGGGTGGAGATCACTGGAGAGGATGGTGGAGATCACTGGAGAGTGGGAGGAGATCACTGGAGAGTAGGTGGAGGTAACTAGAGAGGATGGTGGAGATCACTGGAGAGGATGGTGGAGATCACTGGAGAGGATGGTGGAGATCACTGGAGAGTGGGAGGAGATCACTGGAGAGGATGGTGGAGATCACTGGAGAGGATGGTGGAGATCACTGGAGAGGATGGTGGAGATCACTGGAGAGGATGGTGGAGATCACTGGAGAGTGGGTGGAGATCACTGGAGAGGATGGTGGAGATCACTGGAGAGTGGGAGGAGATCACTGGAGAGTAGGTGGAGGTAACTAGAGAGGATGGTGGAGATCACTGGAGAGGATGGTGGAGATCACTGGAGAGGATGGTGGAGATCACTGGAGAGTGGGAGGAGATCACTGGAGAGGATGGTGGAGATCACTGGAGAGGATGGTGGAGATCACTGGAGAGGATGGTGGAGATCACTGGAGAGGATGGTGGAGATCACTGGAGAGTGGGTGGTGAGTCCCTTTGGAGATCCTAGGAGTAGCCCTGGCCCCTGGAGCAGAGTCACTAAGACCCCTGGAGTAGTCACTATGACCCCTGGAGCAGTCACTAAGACCCCTGGAGCAGTCACTAAGACCCCTGAAGCAGAGTCACTAAGACCTCTGGAGCAGTCACTATGACCCCTGGGGTGGCAGGGTAGCCTAGTGGTTAGAGCGTTGGACTAGTAACCGGAAGGTTGCAAGTTCAAACCCCCGAGCTGACAAGGTACAAATCTGTCGTTCTGCCCCTGAACAGGCAGTTAACCCACTGTTCCTAGGCCGTCATTGAAAATAAGAATTTGTTCTTAACTGACTTGCCTGGTTAAATAAAGGTAAAATAAATAAAAAAAAAAAAAAAAAATATGACCCCTGGAGCAGTCACTATGACCCCTGGAGTAGTCACTATGACCCCTGGAGCAGTCACTATGACCCCTGGAGCAGTCACTATGACCCCTGGAGCAGTCACTAAGACCCCTGAAGCAGAGTCACTAAGACCTCTGGAGTAGTCACTAGACCCCTGGAGCAGTCACTAAGACCCCTGGAGCAGTCACTAAGACCCCTGGAGCAGTCACTATGACGACTGGAGCAGTCACTATGACCCCTAAAGCAGAGTCACTAGGACCCCTGGAGCAGAGTCAATGGGAACTCTGTATCTAATGGTTATGTTTCCTGATCCAAGCAAGTCTCTTGTAGTTATGTACTGTGTATAAAGGGCTGTAGTTATGTACTGTGTATATGTACTGTGGCTGTAGTTATGTACTGTGTATAAAGGGCTGTAGTTATGTACTGTGGCTGTAGTTATGTACTGTGTATAAAGGGCTGTAGTTATGTACTGTGTATATGTTCTGTGGCTGTAATTATGTACTGTGTATAAAGGGCTGTAGTTATGTACTGTGTATAAAGGGCTGTAGTTATGTACTATCTGTAAAGGGTTGTAGTTATGTACTGTGTTTAAATGGCTGTAGTTATGTACTGTGTATAAAGGGCTGTAGTTATGTACTGTGTATAAAGGGCTGTAGTTATGTACTGTGTATAAAGGGCTGTAGTTATGTACTGTGTATAAAGGGCTGTAGTTATGTACTGTGTATATGTACTGTGGCTGTAGTTATGTACTGTGTATAAAGGGCTGTAGTTATGTACTGTGTATAAAGGGCTGTAGTTATGTACTGTGTTTAAAGGGCTGTAGTTATGTACTGTGTATAAAGGGCTGTAGTTATGTACTGTGTATAAAGGGCTGTAGTTATGTACTGTGTATATGTACTGTGGCTGTAGTTATGTACTGTGTATAAAGGGCTGTAGTTATGTACTGTGTATAAAGGGCTGTAGTTATGTACTGTGTATAAAGGGCTGTAGTTATGTACTGTGTATAAAGGGCTGTAGTTATGTACGGTGTATATGTACTGTGGCTGTAGTTATGTACTGTGTATAAAGGGCTGTAGTTATGTACTGTGTATAAAGGGCTGTAGTTATGTACGGTGTATATGTACTGTGGCTGTAGTTATGTACTGTGTATAAAGGACTGTAGTTATGTACTGTGTATAAAGGGCTGTAGTTATGTACTGTGTATAAAGGGCTGTAGTTATGTACTGTGTATAAAGGGCTGTAGTTATGTACTGTGTATAAAGGGCTGTAGTTATGTACTGTGTTTACAGGGCTGTAGTTATGTACTGTGTATAAAGGGCTGTAGTTATGTACTGTGTATAAAGGGCTGTAGTTATGTACTGTGTGTAAAGGGCTGTAGTTATGTACTGTGTTTACAGGGCTGTAGTTATGTACTGTGTTTACAGGGCTGTAGTTATGTACTGTGTATAAAGGGCTGTAGTTATGTACTGTGTATAAAGGGCTGTAGTTATGTACTGTGTTTACAGGGCTGTAGTTATGTACTGTGTTTACAGGGCTGTAGTTATGTACTGTGTATAAAGGGCTGTAGTTATGTACTGTGTATAAAGGGCTGTAGTTATGTACTGTGTTTACAGGGCTGTAGTTATGTACTGTGTTTACAGGGATGTAGTTATGTACTGTGTATAAAGGGCTGTAGTTATGTACTGTGTTTACAGGGCTGTAGTTATGTACTGTGTTTAAAGGGCTGTAGTTATGTACTGTGTATAAAGGGCTGTAGTTATGTACTGTGCATAAAGGGCTGTAGTTATGTACTGTGTATAAAGGGCTGTAGTTATGTACTGTGTATAAAGGGCTGTAGTTATGTACTGTGTATATGTACTGTGGCTGTAGTTATGTACTGTGTATAAAGGGCTGTAGTTATGTACTGTGTATAAAGGACTGTAGTTATGTACTATCTGTAAAGGGTTGTAGTTATGTACTGTGGTTGTAGTTATGTACTGTGTATAAAGGGCTGTAGTTATGTACTGTGTTTACAGGGCTGTAGTTATGTACTGTGTATAAACGGCGGTAGTTATGTACTGTGTATAAAGGGCTGTAGTTATGTACTGTGTATAAAGGGCTGTAGTTATGTACTGTGTTTACAGGGCTGTAGTTATGTACTGTGTATAAAGGGCTGTAGTTATGTACTGTGTATAAAGGGCTGTAGTTATGTACTGTGCATTAAGGCCTGTAGTTATGTACTGTGTATAAAGGGCTGTAGTTATGTACTGTGTATAAAGGGCTGTAGTTATGTACTGTGTATATGTACTGTGGCTGTAGTTATGTACTGTGTATAAAGGGCTGTAGTTATGTACTGTGTATAAAGGGCTGTAGTTATGTACTGTGTATAAAGGGCTGTAGTTATGTACTGTGTTTACAGGGCTGTAGTTATGTACTGTGTTTAAAAGGGCTGTAGTTATGTACTGTGTATAAAGGGCTGTAGTTATGTACTGTGCATAAAGGGCTGTAGTTATGTACTGTGTATAAAGGGCTGTAGTTATGTACTGTGTATAAAGGGCTGTAGTTATGTACGGTGTATATGTACTGTGGCTGTAGTTATGTACTGTGTATAAAGGGCTGTAGTTATGTACTGTGTATAAAGGGCTGTAGTTATGTACGGTGTATATGTACTGTGGCTGTAGTTATGTACTGTGTATAAAGGACTGTAGTTATGTACTGTGCATAAAGGGCTGTAGTTATGTACTATCTGTAAAGGGTTGTAGTTATGTACTGTGGTTTGTAGTTATGTACTGTGTATAAAGGGCTGTAGTTATGTACTGTGTATAAAGGGCTGTAGTTATGTACTGTGTATAAAGGGCTGTAGTTATGTACTGTGTATAAAGGGCTGTAGTTATGTACTGTGTTTAAAGGGCTGTAGTTATGTACTGTGTATAAAGGGCTGTAGTTATGTACTGTGTATAAAGGGCTGTAGTTATGTACTGTGTATAAAGGGCTGTAGTTATGTACTGTGTTTAAAGGGCTGTAGTTATGTACTGTGTATAAAGGGCTGTAGTTATGTACTGTGCATAAAGGGCTGTAGTTATGTACTGTGTATAAAGGGCTGTAGTTATGTACTGTGTTTAAAGGGCTGTAGTTATGTACTGTGTATAAAGGGCTGTAGTTATGTACTGTGCATAAAGGGCTGTAGTTATGTACTGTGTTTAAAGGGCTGTAGTTATGTACTGTGTATAAAGGGCTGTAGTTATGTACTGTGCATAAAGGGCTGTAGTTATGTACTGTGTATAAAGGGCTGTAGTTATGTACTGTGTATAAAGGGCTGTAGCTATGTACTGTGTATATGTACTGTGGCTGTAGTTATGTACTGTGTATAAAGGGCTGTAGTTATGTACTGTGTATAAAGGGCTGTAGTTATGTACTGTGTTTAAAGGGCTGTAGTTATGTACTGTGTATAAAGGGCTGTAGTTATGTACTGTGCATAAAGGGCTGTAGTTATGTACTGTGTATAAAGGGCTGTAGTTATGTACTGTGTATAAAGGGCTGTAGCTATGTACTGTGTATATGTACTGTGGCTGTAGTTATGTACTGTGTATAAAGGGTTGTAGTTATGTACTGTGTATAAAGGGCTGTAGTTATGTACTGTCTGTAAAGGGTTGTAGTTATGTACTGTGGTTGTAGTTATGTACTGTGTATAAAGGGCTGTAGTTATGTACTGTGTTTAAAGGGCTGTAGTTATGTACTGTGTATAAGGGGTTGTAGTTATGTACTGTGTATAAAGGGATCCTAGTGGCTGTTGTCGTTCCCCTTGTAGAGAGGGAAGTGTATCGGCTAAGAGAACTGTGTTGTCATGGCAGCCGTTAGTCAGTCACGCCAACGTCAGGACCACCCTTTCTGGTGACCTACGGCGATAAAGAAAACATTTCCTTCCTGTTCAACGCCAACGTGGACATGGGTCAACGCCGTCACCTCCCGGGGCACGCCAGTCTTCACGTGGTCAGAGGATCTCCTGACTGACAGAGACCACGGTCTTTATGATACAGACCACAGCCTTATTTACAGTGACTCACAGGGGGAGAACATTGTCACAGTCTTAACCTGAAGCCCTGGATCAAGTCATACAGTGTCTTCAATACCTTTATTTTACTAAGTCAGTTAAAGAACAAATTCTTATTTTCAATGACGGCCTAGGAACAGTGGGTTAACTGGTCTAGGAACAGTGGAACAGTGGGTTAACTGGTCTAGGAACAGTGGGTTAACTGCCTGTTCAGGGGCAGAATGGCAGATTTGTACCTTGTCAGGTCAGGGATGTTACTAGTCAAACACTCTAACCACTAGGCTACCTGCCGCCCCTCCACTTTAACCACTAGGCTACCTGCCGTCCCTCCACTCTAACTACTAGGCTACCTGCCGTCCCCCCACTCTAACCACTAGGCTACCTGCCGCCCCTCCACTCTAACCACTAGGCTACCTGCCGTCCCTCCACTCTAACCACTAGTCTACCTGCCGTCCCTCCACTCTAACCACTAGTCTACCTGCCGCCCCTCCACTCTAACCACTAGTCTACCTGCTGTCCCTCCACTCTAACCACTAGGCTACCTGCTGTCCCCCCACTCTAACCACTAGGCTACCTGCAGTCCCTCCACTCTAACCACTAGGCTACCTGCCGTCCCTCCACTCTAACCACTAGTCTACCTGCCGTCCCTCCACTCTAACCACTAGGCTACCTGCCGCCCCTCCACTCTAACCACTAGGCTACCTGTCGTCCCTCCACTCTAACCACTAGGCTACCTGCCGTCCCTCCACTCTAACCACTAGGCTACCTGCCGTCCGTCCACTCTAACCACTAGTCTACCTGCCGTCCCTCCACTCTAACCACTAGGCTACCTGCCATCCCTCCACTCTAACCACTAGGCTACCTGCCATCCCTCCACTCTAACCACTAGGCTACCTGCCGCCCCTACACTCTAACCACTAGGCTACCTGCCAAGCCTCCACTCTAACCACTAGGCTACCTGCCACCCCTCCACTCTAACCACTAGGCTACCTGCCGTCCCTCCACTCTAACCACTAGGCTACCTGCCCCCCCTCAACTCTAACCACTAGGCTACCTGCCGCCCCTACACTCTAACCACTAGGCTACCTGCCATGCCTCCACTCTAACCACTAGGCTACCTGCCACGCCTTCACTCTAACCACTAGGCTACCTGCCGTCCCTCCACTCTAACCACTAGGCTTACAGCCCCCCCTCCACTCTAACCACTAGTCTACCTGCCCCCCGCCACTCTAACCACTAGTCTACCTGCTGTCCATACACTCTAACCACTAGTCTACCTGCCGTCCCTCCACTCTAACCAATAGCCTACCAGCCTCCCCTCCACTCTAACCACTAGGCTACCCAGGGTCCAGGGCCTGGTTTCTGTTTTACTAGCCTGGCCCAGGCCTAGTGTCTGTTTTACCAGCCTGGTCCAGGGCCTGGTGTCTGTTTTACTAGCCTGGCCCAGGGCCTGGTTTCTGTTTTACTAGCCTGGCCCAGGGCCTGGTTTCTGTTTTACTAGCCTGGCCCAGGGCCTGGTTTCTGTTCTACTAGCCTGGCCCAGGCCTTGTGTCTGTTTTACCAGCCTGGCCCAGGGCCTGGTGTCTGTTTTACTAGCCTGGCCCAGGGCCTGGTTTCTGTTTTACTAGCCTGGCCCAGGGCCCAGGGCCTGGTTTCTGTTTTACTAGCCTGGCCCAGGGCCCAGGGCCTGGTTTCTGTTTTACCAGCCTGGCCCAGGGCCTGGTTTCTGTTTGACTAGCCTGGCCCAGGGCTGGTTTCTGTTTTACTAGCCTAGCCCAGGTCCTGGTTTCTGTTTTACTAGCCTGGCCCAGGGCCTGGTTTCTGTTTCACTAGCCTGGCCCAGGGCCTGGTTTCTGTTTCACTAGCCTGGCCCCGGGCCTGGTTTCTGTTTTACTAGCCTTGCCCAGGGCCCAGATACATCAGAACCAGTCTGAACTGTGAGACGTAGGGGGGAGTTGTAGTTTCCAAAAGGCCAATATCTGACATAGGTTAGCTCAGAAAACCTGGTAATTAACTACAATGACCACAATCCATTGCCAGCCTACTTGTCCTGTCTGTGTCTTTCTCTTAGCCTGCTACAGATGAGACAGAAGAACTCAGACAGTGAAGGACAGAGATCAACACTAGACACTATGGAACACAAAGCCTCCACTGTATCATCCTGGAATATCCAAGGTCAGAGGTCATCTGCCTTTGGGCTAAAGAGGAACCTGGACTTCACCAAAGAAATCAGAAATACAGACATTATCATCCTACAAGAAACCTGTTAAAGAAGAGATGGACCCACTGGTTACCCGCTAGGTTACAGAGAGCTGGTAGTCCCATCCACCACACTACCATGTGGGTGGTATAGAGGAGATGGACCCACTGGTTGTCTTCTAGGTTACAGAGAGCTGGTTGTCCCATCCACCACACTACCATGTGGGTGGTATAGAGGAGATGGACACACTAGTTGCCCTCTAGGTTACAGAGAGCTGGTAGTCCCATCCACCACACTACTAGGTGTGAAACAGGGAAGAGACTCAGGGGGTATGCTAATTTGGTATAAAGCAGACCTAACCCACTCTATTAGTCAAAACAGGAGCATTTTACATTTGGCTAGAAATGAATAAGGAAATGATCTGAACATAGGAAAATGTCCCCCTGTGTGCTACCTATATCCCCCCCACCCGAATCCCAATCCATCACAAACATCTAACCTGGAGGTGACAACTCAAGGTCTCCCAACGATGACATAACAACCAACAAAAATGAGTCACAACTCCTGCAACTCTGTCGGACGCTGGGTAAGTACAAAGTCAATGGAAGGCTTCGAGGGGACTCCTATGGTAGGTACACCTATAGCTCTGTTACATCCTGGGTATGTACATAGTCAATGGAAGGCTTCGAGGGGACTCCTATGGTAGGTACACCTATAGCTCTGTTACATCCTGGGTATGTACATAGTCAATGGAAGGCTTCGAGGGGACTCCTATGGTAGGTACACCTATAGTTCTGTTACATCCTGGGTACGTACATAGTCAATGGAAGGCTTCGAGGGGACTCCTATGGTAGGTACACCTATAGCTCTGTTACATCCTGGGTCTGTACAAAGTCAATGGGAGGCTTCGAGGGGACTCCTATGGTAGGTACACCTATAGCTCTGTTACATCCTGGGTATGTACATAGTCAATGGAAGGCTTCGAGGGGACTCCTATGGTAGGTACACCTATAGCTAATCTGTTGGCTGTAGTACTGTATATGACTTTATCACTGATCTCAACCCAGAGTCTCTCAGATGGTTCACAGTCAGCCCACTGACTTGAACAGAGCAATACTCAATCATGAGGCATCAAAGCCAAAGGAAACGCATAATATTGAGAAATGCTATAGATGTAAGAAAAGTAGTTTAAAAACCACAACAACAAAATATATACATATATATGTCCTGTATATATATATTATATCTCTTTTAGACAACTTCCTGGACAAAACATTTCAGTGTAATAGTGAAAGTGTAAAGATGGCAGTAGAAAGCCTAAACAGTACATCTGATCTCTCAGCTTCCCTATCAAATCTAAAAACAACAATGACACATGGTTTGTGGAAGAATGCAAACACACAAGAAAATAATGGAGAAACCTGTCCAACCAAAAACATAGAGACCCAGAAGACGTGAGTCTTCACTATGGTGAATCACTAATAAAATACAGAAATACACTACGGAAAAAGAAGGAACATGTAACGGTCGTCGTAGGTGGGAGAAGGAGATGACCAAGGTGCAGCGTGGGAAGTGTTCATGATGTAAATTTAATCAAAACCGAACACTAAATAAAATACCAACGAGGCATAAAGAGAACGAAACAGTTGTGTCTGGTGCAGACACAGGGACAGAAAACAACTACCCACAACTCAAGGGCGAAACCAGGCTGCCTAAGTATGGTTCTCAATCAGAGACAACGATTGACAGCTGCCTCTGATTGGGAACCATACCAGGCCAAACACATAGAAATACAACATAGACTACCCACCCCTCTGATTGGGAACCATACCAGGCCAAACACATAGAAATACAGCATAGACTACCCACCCCTCTGATTGGGAACCATACCAGGCCAAACACATAGAAATACAACATAGACTACCCACCCCTCTGATTGGGAACCATACCAGGCCAAACACATAGAAATACAAACATAGAACAAAACATAGAATACCCAGCCACATCACACCCTGACCAAACTAACAATGGAAACATACAAAGCAATCTACGGTCAGAGCGTGACAGAACAGCACGTCAGAAATCAGCTCAATGTCATTGATGAATCGATTGACTCTAACCACTTCTGGGAAAATTGGAAAACACTAAACAGTTATCTATTCAAAATGGAGATGGATAAAACCACTTTCTTTTTCACTTTCAATTTGAAAACACTAAACAAACATGAAGAGTTATGTATCCAACACAGAGAGGGTAAAACCACTTCACCACATCCACACCTCCACTCTAACCACTAGTCTACCTGCCACCCCAAACATGAAGAGTTATGTATCCAACACAGAGAGGGTAAAACCACTTCACCACATCCACACCTCCACTCTAACCACTAGGCTACCTGCCGCCCCTCCACTCTAACCACTAGTCTACCTGCCGCCCCTCCACTCTAACCACTAGTCTACCTGCCACCCCAAACATGAAGAGTTATGTATCCAACACAGAGAGGGTAAAACCACTTCACCACATCCACACCTCCACTCTAACCACTAGTCTACCTGCCACCCCAAACATGAAGAGTTATGTATCCAACACAGAGAGGGTAAAACCACTTCTCCACATCCACACCTCCACTCTAACCACTAGGCTACCTGCCGCCCCTCCACTCTAACCACTAGTCTACCTGCCACCCCAAACATGAAGAGTTATGTATCCAACACAGAGAGGGTAAAACCACTTCTCCACATCCACACCTCCACTCTAACCACTAGTCTACCTGCCGCCCCTCCACTCTAACCACTAGTCTACCTGCCGCCCCTCCACTCTAACCACTAGTCTACCTGCCGCCCCTCCACTCTAACCACTAGTCTACCTGCCGCCCCTCCACTCTAACCACTAGTCTACCTGCCGCCCCTCCACTCTAACCACTAGTCTACCTGCCACCCCAAACATGAAGAGTTATGTATCCAACACAGTAAAACCACTTCTCCAATCTTTTTTGGCTCTATTACAAAGCACCAACATCAAAAACATATACATGATCAATTCTAAATCTTAGAATCAGATATTATAGACTAGCAGAACCCACTGGATTCTAAATCTTAGAATCCGATATTATAGACTAGCAGAACCCACTGGATTCTAAATCTTAGAATCCGATATTATAGACTAGCAGAACCCACTGGATTCTCCAATCACAGTGTAACTTCCGGCGCCGACAGAGATGACCGCTTCGCGTTCCTAGGAAACGGTGCAGTATTTTGTTTTTGCCGTGTTATTTCTTACCTTGGTTCCCCAGGTCATCTTAGGTTTCATTACATACAGTCGGGAGGAACTACTCGATATAAGAGCAACGTCAACTCACCATCATTACGACCAGGAATACGACTGTCCCGAAGCGGATCTTCTGTTTTGCCCACCACCCAGGACAATGGATCGGAGCCGGCGAACCAAAACAACGACGCTGTAAAAGGGGCAGACGAAGAGGTCTTCTAGTCAGGCTTCACGCACCGCTCCCTAGCATACTTCTCGCCAATGACCAGTCTCTTGACAACAAGGTTCATGAAATCCGAGCAAGGGTAGCATTCCAGAGAGACATAAGAGACTGTAACGTTCTTTGCTTCACGGAAACATGGCTCACTCGAGAGACGCTATCGGAGTAAGTACAGCCAGCTGGTTTCTTCACGCATTGCGCCGACAGAAACAAACATCTTTCTGGTAAGAAGAGGGGCGGGGGGGTATGCTTTAGGATTAACAAGACGTGGTGTGATCATAACAACATATAGGATCTCAAGTCATTCTGTTCACCTGACTTAGAATTCCTCACAATCAAATGTCGACCACATTATCTACCAAGGGAATTCTCTTCGTTTATAATCACAGCCGTATATATTCCCCCCCAAGCAGACACCTCGACAGCCCTGAACGAACTTTATTTGACTCTATGTAAACTGGAAACCACATATCCTGAGGCTGCATTATTGTAGCTGGGGATTTTAACAGGGCTAATCTGAAAACAAGACTCAATTCTATCAGCATATTGATTGTGCTACCAGGGCTGGTAAAACCCTTATTCTAACACAAGAGGTATGTGGCAGGGTCTACAGTCAATCACGGATTACAAAAAGTAAACCAGCCCCGTCGCGGACAAGGATGTCTTGCTCACAGACATACTAAACAACTTCTTTGCCCGCTTTGAGGACAATACAGTGGCACTGACACGGCCCGCTACCAAAACCTGCGGACTCTCCTTCACAGCAGCCTATGTGAGTAAAACATTTAAACGTGTCAACCCTCGCAAGGCTGCAGGCAGCCCCAGCCGCGTCCTCAGAGCATGCTCAGACCAGCTGGCTGGTGTGTTTACGGACATATTCAATCAATCCTTATCCCAGTCTGCTGTTCCCACATGTTTCAAGAGGGCCACCATTGTTCCCATGAAAGCTAAGGTAACTGAGCTAAACAACTACCGCCCCGTAGCACTCACTTCCGTCATCATGAAGTGCTTTGAGAGACTAGTCAAGGACCATATCACCTCCACCCTACCTGACACCCTAGACCCACTCCAATTTGCTTACCACCCCAATAGGTCCACAGATGACGCAATTGCAATCACACTATACACTGCCCTAACCCATCTGGACAAGAGGAATACCTATGTGAGAATGCTGTTCATCGACTACAGCTCAGCATTGAACACCATCGTACCCTCCAAACTCATCATCAAGCTCGAGACCCTGGGTCTCGACCCCGCCCTGTGCAACTGGGTACAGGACTTCCTGACAAGCCGCCCCCAGGTGGTGAGGGTAGGTAACAACATCTCCACCTCGCTGATCCTCAACACTGGGGCCCCACAAGGGTGCATTCTCAGCCCTCTCCAGTACTCCCTGTTCACCCACGACTGCGTGACCATGCACGCCTCCAACTCAATCATCAAGTTTGCGGACGACACTACAGTGGTAGGCTTGATTACCAACAACAATGAGACGGCCTACTGGGAGGAGGTGAGGGCTCTCAGAGTGTGGTGTCAGGAAAATAACCTCACACTCAACGTCAACAAAGGAGATGATCGTGAACTTCAGGAAACAGCAGAGGGAGCACCCCCCTATCCACATCGATGAGACAGTAGTGGAGAGGGTAGAAGTTCCTCGGCGTACACATCACGGACAAACTGAATTGGTCCACTCACACAGACAGCGTGGTGATGAAGGCGCAGCAGCGCCTCTTCAACCTCAGGAGGCTGAAGAAATTCGGCTTGTCACCAAAAGCACTCACAAACTTTTACAGATGCACAATCGAGAGCATCCTGTCGGGCTGTATCACCGCCTGGTACGTCAACTGCTCTGCCCACAACCGCAGGGCGCTCCAGAGGGTGGTGCGGTCTGCACAACGCATCACCGGGGGCAAACTACCTGCCCTCCAGGACACCTACACGCGCCGATGTCACAGGAAGGCCATAAAGATCATCAAGGACAACAACCACCCGAGCCACTGCCTGTTCACCCCTCTATCATCCAGAAGGCGAGGTCAGTACAGGTGCATCAGAGCTGGGACCGAGAGACTGAAAAATGTAATATATATATATATATATATTTAACTAATGTAATATATATACAGTGCCTTGCGAAAGTATGCTCTCTGCGCTTTTAACAGACCCCTGAGACTATCACAGTGCAGGTGCATTTATACGGAGACTTGATTACACACAGGTGGATTGTATTTATCATCATTAGTCATTTAGGTCAACATTGGATCATTCAGAGATCCTCACTGAACTTCTGGAGAGAGTTTGCTGCACTGAAAGTACAGGGGCTGAATAATTTTGCACGGCCAATTTTTCAGTTTTTGATTTGTTAAAAAAGTTTGAAATATCCAATAAATGTCGTTCCACTTCATGATTGTGTCCCACTTGTTGTTGATTCTTCACAAAAAAATACAGTTTTATATCTTTATGTTTGAAGCCTGAAATGTGGCAAAAGGTCGCAAAGTTCAAGGGGGCCGAATACTTTCGCAAGGCACTGTATATAACTAATATAATATATATATATATATATAACTAATGTAATATATTATATATAACTAATGTAATATATTATATATAACTAATGTAATATATTATATATAACTAATGTAATATATTATATATAACTAATGTAATATATTATATATATATATATAACTAATGTAATATATTATATATATATATATAACTAATGTAATATATTATATATAACTAATGTAATATTATATATAACTAATGTAATATATTATATATAACTAATGTAATATATTATATATAACTAATGTAATATATATATATATAACTAATGTAATATATTATATATATATATATAACTAATGTAATATATTATATATAACTAATGTAATATATTATATATATATATATATAACTAATGTAATATATTATATATAACTAATGTAATATATTATATATAACTAATGTAATATATTATATATATATATATATAACTAATGTAATATATTATATATAACTAATGTAATATATTATATATAACTAATGTAATATATTATATATAACTAATGTAATATATTATATATATATATATATATATATAACTAATGTAATATTATATATAACTAATGTAATATATTATATATAACTAATGTAATATATTATATATAACTAATGTAATATATTATATATAACTAATGTAATATATTATATATATATATATATAACTAATGTAATATATTATATATAACTAATGTAATATATTATATATAACTAATGTAATATATTATATATAACTAATGTAATATATTATATATATATATATATAACTAATGTAATATATTATATATAACTAATGTAATATATTATATATAACTAATGTAATATATTATATATAACTAATGTAATATATTATATATATATATATATATATATATAACTAATGTAATATTATATATAACTAATGTAATATATTATATATAACTAATGTAATATATTATATATATATATAACTAATGTAGTATTATATATAACTAATGTAATATATTATATAACTAATGTAATATATTATATATATATATATATATATATATATATATAACTAATGTAATATATTATATACAACTATTGTAATATATTATATATATATATAACTATTAATATACACAACAACTGAATTATTTAACTAAAGTAAAGTCATGTGAATAACTGCTGGTTAATGTATAATGATCAGTTATGGACATCATCACCACCATCATGTGACTTTTAATCATTATTTTACTCTGTTGTTATTCAACCCACACAATGCATAGTGCATTTAATGTTAAAACGAAATGTGCATTTCTTTAAATAATCGAACCGAGACCAACCTCAAAAAGCAGTAATCGCTCAATACTACTGCCATATAGACTCAAAACAGACTCAGAACAGAGTCAGAACAGACTCAGAACAGACTGAGAGAGAGATGGAGGAGGAGGAGAGAGTTGGAGGAGAGAGACAGAGGAGGAGAATGTTGGAGGAGAGAGATGGAGGAGGAGGAGAAGGTTGGAGGAGAGAGACAGAGGAGGAGAAGGAGGAGGAGAGAGATGGAGGAGGAGAGAGTTGGAGGAGAGAGACAGAGGAGGAGAATGTTGGAGGAGAGAGATGGAGGAGGAGGAGAAGGTTGGAGGAGAGAGACAGAGGAGGAGGAGGAGGAGGTTGGAGGAGAGAGATGGAGGAGGAGAAGGTTGGAGGAGAGAGACAGAGGAGAGAGACAGAGGAGGAGAAGGTTGGAGGGTTGTGTCTTTCTGCTCCTCCTCTGTCTCTCTCCTCCAACCTTCTCCTCCTCTGTCTCTCTCCTCTGTCTCTCTCCTCCAACCTTCTCCTC
>NW_022261980.1:17593503-17596003 GCF_002021735.2 Oncorhynchus kisutch
ATACACATGGTTAGCAGATGTTAATGGTCACATACACATGGTTAGCAGATGTTAATGGTCACATACACATGGTTAGCAGATGTTAATGGTCACATACACATGGTTAGCAGATGTTAATGGTCACATACACATGGTTAGCAGATGTTAATGGTCACATACACATGGTTAGCAGATGTTAATGGTCACATACACATGGTTAGCAGATGTTAATGGTCACATACACATGGTTAGCAGATGTTAATGGTCACATACACATGGTTAGCAGATGTTAATGGTCACATACACATGGTAGCAGATGTTAATGGTCACATACACATGGTTAGCAGATGTTAATGGTCACATACACATGGTTAGCAGATGTAATGGTCACATACACATGGTATGTAATGGTCATCCACATGGTTAGCAGATGTTAATGGTCACATACACATGGTTAGCAGATGTTAATGGTCACATACACATGGTTAGCAGATGTTAATGGTTCACATACACATGGTTAGCAGATGTTAATGGTCACATACACATGGTTAGCAGATGTTAATGGTCACATACACATGTTACAGAGTTAATGGTCACATACACATGGTTACAGATGTTAATGGTCACATACACATGGTTAGCAGATGTTAATGGTCACATACACATGGTTAGCAGATGTTAATGGTCACATACACATGGTTAGCAGATGTTAATGGTCACATACACATGGTTAGCAGATGTTAATGGTCACATACACATGGTTAGCAGATGTTAATGGTCACATACCATGGTTAGCAGATGTTAATGGTCACATACACATGGTTAGCAGATGTTAATGGGTCACATACACATGGTTAGCAGATGTTAATGGTCACATACACATGGTTAGCAGATGTTAATGGTCACATACACATGGTTAGCAGATGTTAATGGTCACATACACATGGTTAGCAGATGTTAATGGTCACATACACATGGTTAGCAGATGTTAATGGTCACATACACATGGTTAGCAGATGTTATTGGTCACATACACATGGTTAGCAGATGTTATTGGTCACATGGTAGCAGATGTTAATGGTCACATACACATGGTTAGCAGATGTTATTTGTCACATACACATGGTTAGCAGATGTTATTTGTCACATACACATGGTTAGCAGATGTTAATGCGAGTGTAGCGAAATGCTTGTGCTTCTAGTTCCGACAATGCAGTAATAACCAACGAGTAATCTAACTAACAATTCCAAAAAAACTACTGTCTTATACACAGTGTAAGGGGATAAGGAATATGTACATAAGGATATATGAATGAGTGATGGTACAGAGCGGCATAGGCAAGATACAGTAGATGATATCGAGTACAGTATATACATATGAGATGAGTATGTAAACCAAGTGGCATAGTTAAAGTGGCTAGTGATACATGTATTACATAAGGATGCAGTAGATGATATAGAGTGCAGTATATACGTATACATATGAGATGAATAATGTAGGGTATGTAAACATTATATTAACATTGGGATGTTAGGTTTCATTGTTTAAAGTGGCTAGTGATATATTTTACATCATTCCCATCAATTCCCATTATTAAAGTGGCTGGAGTTGAGTCAGTGTGTTGGCAGCAGCCACTCAATGTTAGTGGTGGCTGTTTAACAGTCTGATGGTCTTGAGATAGAAGCTGTTTTTCAGTCTCTTGGTCCCAGCTTTGATGCACCTGTACTGACCTCGCCTTCTGGATGATAGCGGGGTGAACAGGCAGTGGCTCGGGTGGTTGTTGTCCTTGATGATCTTTATGGCCTTCCTGTGACATCGGGTGGTGTAGGTGTCCTGGAGGGCAGGTAGTTTGCCCCCGGTGATGCGTTGTGCAGACCTCACTACCCTCTGGAGAGCCTTACGGATGTGGGCGGAGCAGTTGCTGTACCAGGCGGTGATACAGCCCGCCAGGATGCTCTCGATTGTGCATCTGTAGAAGTTTGTGAGTGCTTTTGGTGACAAGCTGAATTTCTTCAGCCTCCTGAGGTTGAAGAGGCGCTGCTGCGCCTTCTTCACGATGCTGTCTGTGTGAGTGGACCAATTCAGTTTGTCTGTGATGTGTACGCCGAGGAACTTAAAACTTACTTCCCTCTCCACTACTGTTCCATCGATGTGGATAGGGTGGTGTTCCCGGGGCTGGTTTTCTTTTTGTAATCCGTGATTGACTGTAGACCCTGCCACATACCTCTTGTGTCTGAGCCGTTGAATTGAGATTCTACTTTGTCTCTATACTGACGCTTAGCTTGTTTGATAGCCTTGCGGAGGGAATAGTTACACTGTTTGTATTCGGTCATGTTTCCAGTCACCTTGCGCTGATTAAAAGCAGTGGTTCGGGCTTTCAGTTTCACGCGAATGCTGCCATCAATCCACGGTTTCTGGTTTGGGAATGTTTTAATCGTTGCTATGGGAATGACATCTTCAACGCACGTTCTAATGAACTTGTGTATGTGTGTGGTGGAGAGGCTGGAGGGAGGGGGTGGG
>NW_022261980.1:17601003-17621003 GCF_002021735.2 Oncorhynchus kisutch
ATGGCACGAAGCCTGCAGTGATGATCCATGGCATGAAGTGGGGGGGGGGTACTGTGAAGTAATTTATGGTGGGCATTCTATGTTCTGTTTTTTATGATTTTGTATTTCTATGTTTTGGCCGGGTATTTTTTATGATTTTGTATTTCTATGTTTTGGCCGGGTATGGTTCTCAATCAGGGACAGCTGTCTATCGTTGTCTCTGATTGGGAATCCTACTTAGGTAGCCTTTTCCCTTTGGTATTTGTGGGAAGTTGTCTTTGTTAGGGGCACTATAGCCTTTGTAAGCTTCACGGTTGTATTTGTTATTTCTTGCCCCATAGATCGTGACAGGTCTGAGTATGTGTACAGTGTAATAGGAAATGCAGCTCTGTCTCTACCTCTCCCCTGGAGCAGAGTGAGCACAGCCTGTCCTCTCTGGGCAGCCAGGTCTGTCTGTGACGACCGGTCTCTATAGCCAGACTGTCCTCTCTGGGCAGCCAGGTCTGTCTGTGACGACTGGTCTCTATAGCCAGACTGTCCTCTCTGGGCAGCCAGGTTTGTCTGTGACGACCGGTCTCTATAGCCAGACTGTCCTCTCTGGGCAGCCAGGTTTGTCTGTGACGACCGGTCTCTATAGCCAGACTGTCCTCTCTGGGCAGCCAGGTTTGTCTGTGACGACCGGTCTCTATAGCCAGACTGTCCTCTCTGGGCAGCCAGGTTTGTCTGTGACGACTGGTCTCTATAGCCAGACTGTCCTCTCTGGGCAGCCAGGTCTGTCTGTGACAACTGGTCTCTATAGCCAGACTGTCCTCTCTGGGCAGCCAGGTTTGTCTGTGACGACTGGTCTCTATAGCCAGACTGTCCTCTCTGGGCAGCCATGTTTGTCTGTGACGACTGGTCTCTATAACCAGACTGTCCTCTCTGGGCAGCCAGGTCTGTCTGTGACGACTGGTCTCTATAGCCAGACTGTCCTCTCTGGGCAGCCAGGTCTGTCTGTGACGACTGGTCTCTATAGCCAGACTGTCCTCTCTGGGAAGCCAGGTTTGTCTGTGACGACCGGTCTCTATAGCCAGACTGTCCTCTCTGGGCAGCCAGGTTTGTCTGTGACGACTGGTCTCTATAGCCAGACTGTCCTCTCTGGGCAGCCAGGTCTGTCTGTGACAACTGGTCTCTATAGCCAGACTGTCCTCTCTGGGCACTGTGTTCACTGAGTCCGTACCTAGTCAGTGTTTTCTATCAGTCACAGTGGTCAGATAGTCTGCCACCATGTACTGTCTGTTTAGAGCATTGAAGTTTACTTGATGTGTTGTGGTGTCTTTCCAATAGATGATATCTTTTTGTTTTTGTTTTGTGATGATTTGGTTGGGCCAGATTTTCTGAGTGTCGTCCTGAGGCTCTATGGGGTTGGTTTGGGTTAGTGAACTGAGCCTCAGAACCAGCTGGCTGAGTGCTGTCCTGAGGCTCTATGGGGTTGGTTTGGGTTGGTGAACTGAGCCTCAGAACCAGCTGGCTGAGTGCTGTCCTGAGGCTCTATGGGGTTGGTTTGGGTTGGTGAACTGAGCCTCAGAACCAGCTGGCTGAGAGTTGTCCTGAGGCTCTATGGGGTTGGTTTGGGTTGGTGAACTGAGCCTCAGAACCAGCTGGCTGAGTGTTGTCCTGAGGCTCCATGGGGTTGGTTTGGGTTAGTGAACTGAGCCTCAGAACCAGCTGGCTGAGTGCTGTCCTGAGGCTCTATGGGGTTGGTTTGGGTTGGTGAACTGAGCCTCAGAACCAGCTGGCTGAGTGCTGTTCTGAGGCTCTATGGGGTTGGTTTGGGTTGGTGAACTGAGCCTCAGAACCAGCTGGCTGAGTGTTGTCCTGAGGCTCCATGGGGTTGGTTTGGGTTAGTGAACTGAGCCTCAGAACCAGCTGGCTGAGGGCTGTCCTGAGGCTCTATGGGGTTGGTTTGGGTTGGTGAACTGAGCCTCAGAACCACCTGGCTGACTGATGTCCTGAGGCTCTATGGGATTGGTTTGGGTTAGTGAACTGAGCCTCAGAACCAGCTGGCTGACTGCTGTCCTGAGGCTCTATGGGGTTGGTTTGGGTTAGTGAATGGAGCCTCAGAACCAGCTGGCTGAGTGCTGTCCTGAGTCTCTATGGGGTTGGTTTGGGTTAGTGAACTGAGCCTCAGAACCAGCTGGCTGACTGCTGTCCTGAGGCTCTATGGGATTGGTTTGGGTTAGTGAACTGAGCCTCAGAACCAGCTGGCTGACTGCTGTCCTGAGGCTCTATGGGGTTGGTTTGGGTTAGTGAACTGAGCCTCAGAACCAGCTGGCTGACTGATGTCCTGAGGCTCTATGGGGTTGGTTTGGGTTGGTGAACTGAGCCTCAGAACCAGCTGGCTGACTGCTGTCCTGAGGCTCCATGGGGTTGGTTTGGGTTAGTGAACTGAGCCTCAGAACCAGCTGGCTGAGTGTTGTCCTGAGGCTCTATGGGGTTGGTTTGGGTTAGTGAACTAAGCCGGCTGAGGGGACTCTTCTCTTGTTTCATCTCTTGACATTGTAGAGCTGTGTGATGGAATGTTTTGTGGTCACTTGTTTTAGGTGGTTGTATTTGAATGAGGAGGGGGTCTCGGCCCAGTTCTGCTCTACATCATTTATTTGGAGTTATTCTTTGCACTTCCAGGACCGTCTTGCAAAACGCTTCATTCAGTATTTCAACTGGATGTTGATCCCATTTCATACCTTCCTTGTTAAAGAGCAAACCCCTCACTTCACTGCCATATAGTGGACCCCTCACTGCCATATAGTGGACCCCACACTGCCATATAGTGGACCCCACACTGCCATATAGTGGACCCATATAGTGGACCCCACACTGCCATATAGTGGACCCATATAGTGGACCCCACACTGCCATATAGTGGACCCCATACTTCACTGCCATATAGTGGACCCCACACTGCCATATAGTGGACCCCACACTGCCATATAGTGGACCCCACACTGCCATATAGTGGACCCATATAGTGGACCCCTCACTGCCATATAGTGGACACCATACTTCACTGCCATATAGTGGACTCCAAACTGCCATATAGTGGACCCCATACTTCACTGCCATATAGTGGACCCCACACTGCCATATAGTGGACCCCATACTTCACTGCCATATAGTGGACCCCACACTGCCATATAGTGGACCCATATAGTGGACCCCATACTGCCATATAGTGGACCCCATACTTCACTGCCATATAGTGGACCCCATACTTCACTGCCATATAGTGGACCCCATACTTCACTGCCATGTAGTGGACCCCATACTTCACTGCCATATAGTGGACCCCATACTTCACTGCCATATAGTGGACCCCATACTTCACTGCCATATAGTGGACCCCACACTTCACTGCCATATAGTGGACCCCATACTCCACTGCCATATAGTGGACCCCACACTTCACTGCCATATATTGGACCCCATACTCCACTGCAATATAGTGGACCCCTCACTTCACTGCCATATAGTGGACTCCACACTGCCATATAGTGGACCCCATACTTCACTGCCGTATAGTGGACCCCATACTTCACTGCCATATAGTGGACCCCTCACTGCCATATAGTGGACACCATACTGCCATATAGTGGACACCATACTTCACTGCCATATAGTGGACCCCATACTTCACTGCCATATAGTGGACCCCATACTGCCATATAGTGAACCCCACACTGTCATATAGTGGACCCATATAGTGGACCCCTCACTTCACTGCCATATAGTGGACCCCACACTGCCATATAGTGGACACCATACTGCCATATAGTGGACACCATACTTCACTGCCATATAGTGGACCCCATACTTCACTGCCATATAGTGGACCCCATACTGCCATATAGTGAACCCCACACTGTCATATAGTGGACCCCACACTGTCATATAGTGGACCCATATAGTGGACCCCACACTGTCATATAGTGGACCCCACACTGCCATATAGTGGACCCCACACTGCCATATAGTGGACCCCACACTGCCATATAGTGGACCCCACACTGCCGTATAGTGGACCCCACACTGCCATATAGTGGACCACACACTGCCATATAGTGGACCCCACACTGCCATATAGTGGACCCCACACTGCCATATAGCGGACCCCACACTGCCATATATTGGACCCCACACTGCCATATAGCGGACCCCACACTCCACTGCCGTATAGTGGACCCCACACTGCCATATAGTGGACCCCACACTGCCATATATTGGACCCCACACTGCCATATAGTGGACCCCACACTGCCATATAGCGGACCCCACACTCCACTGCAATATAGTGGACCCCTCACTTCACTGCCATATAGTGGACTCCACACTGCCATATAGTGGACCCCATACTTCACTGCCGTATAGTGGACCCCATACTTCACTGCCATATAG
Source organism: Oncorhynchus kisutch (assembly GCF_002021735.2). Lineage (NCBI taxonomy): Eukaryota > Metazoa > Chordata > Actinopteri > Salmoniformes > Salmonidae > Oncorhynchus > Oncorhynchus kisutch. Next base: position 17,605,414 of record NW_022261980.1, read on the forward strand.
TGGACCCCTCACTGCCATATAGTGGACACCATACTGCCATATAGTGGACACCATACTTCACTGCCATATAGTGGACCCCATACTTCACTGCCATATAGTGGACCCCATACTGCCATATAGTGAACCCCACACTGTCATATAGTGGACCCATATAGTGGACCCCTCACTTCACTGCCATATAGTGGACCCCACACTGCCATATAGTGGACACCATACTGCCATATAGTGGACACCATACTTCACTGCCATATAGTGGACCCCATACTTCACTGCCATATAGTGGACCCCATACTGCCATATAGTGAACCCCACACTGTCATATAGTGGACCCCACACTGTCATATAGTGGACCCATATAGTGGACCCCACACTGTCATATAGTGGACCCCACACTGCCATATAGTGGACCCCACACTGCCATATAGTGGACCCCACACTGCCATATAGTGGACCCCACACTGCCGTATAGTGGACCCCACACTGCCATATAGTGGACCACACACTGCCATATAGTGGACCCCACACTGCCATATAGTGGACCCCACACTGCCATATAGCGGACCCCACACTGCCATATATTGGACCCCACACTGCCATATAGCGGACCCCACACTCCACTGCCGTATAGTGGACCCCACACTGCCATATAGTGGACCCCACACTGCCATATATTGGACCCCACACTGCCATATAGTGGACCCCACACTGCCATATAGCGGACCCCACACTCCACTGCCGTATAGTGGACCCCACACTGCCATATATTGGACCCCACACTGCCGTATAGTGGACCCCACACTGCCATATAGTGGACCCCACACTGCCGTATAGTGGACCCCACACTGCCGTATAATGGACCCCACACTGCCATATAGTGGACCCCATACTCCACTGCCATATAGTGGACCCCACACTTCACTGCCATATATTGGACTCCACTGCAATATAGTGGACCCCTCACTTCACTGCCATATAGTGGACTCCACACTGCCATATAGTGGACCCCATACTTCACTGCCGTATAGTGGACCCCATACTTCACTGCCATATAGTGGACCCCTCACTGCCATATAGTGGACACCATACTGCCATATAGTGGACACCATACTTCACTGCCATATAGTGGACCCCATACTTCACTGCCATATAGTGGACCCCATACTGCCATATAGTGAACCCCACACTGTCATATAGTGGACCCATATAGTGGACCCCTCACTTCACTGCCATATAGTGGACCCCACACTGCCATATAGTGGACACCATACTGCCATATAGTGGACACCATACTTCACTGCCATATAGTGGACCCCATACTTCACTGCCATATAGTGGACCCCATACTGTCATATAGTGAACCCCACACTGTCATATAGTGGACCCCACACTGTCATATAGTGGACCCATATAGTGGACCCCACACTGTCATATAGTGGACCCCACACTGCCATATAGTGGACCCCACACTGCCATATAGTGGACCCCACACTGCCATATAGTGGACCCCACACTGCCGTATAGTGGACCCCACACTGCCATATAGTGGACCACACACTGCCATATAGTGGACCCCACACTGCCATATAGTGGACCCCACACTGCCATATAGCGGACCCCACACTGCCATATATTGGACCCCACACTGCCATATAGCGGACCCCACACTCCACTGCCGTATAGTGGACCCCACACTGCCATATAGTGGACCCCACACTGCCATATATTGGACCCCACACTGCCATATTGTGGACCCCACACTGCCATATAGCGGACCCCACACTCCACTGCCGTATAGTGGACCCCACACTGCCATATATTGGACCCCACACTGCCGTATAGTGGACCCCACACTGCCATATAGTGGACCCCACACTGCCGTATAGTGGACCCCACACTGCCGTATAATGGACCCCACACTGCCATATAGTGGACCCCATACTCCACTGCCATATAGTGGACCCCACACTCCACTGCCATATAGTGGACCCCATACTTCACTGCCATATAGTGGACCCCACACTGCCATATAGTGGACCCATATAGTGGACCCCACACTCCACTGCCATATAGTGGACCCCACACTGCCATATAGTGGACCCATATAGTGGACCCCATACTTCACTGCCATATAGTGGACCCCATACTTCACTGCCATATAGTGGACCCATATAGTGGACCCCATACTTCACTGCCACATAGTGGACCCCACACTGCCATATAGTGGACCCATATAGTGGACCACATACTTCACTGCCATATAGTGGACCCATATAGTGGACCCCATACTTCACTGCCATATAGTGGACCCATATAGTGGACCCCATACTTCACTGCCATATAGTGGACCCATATAGTGGACCCCATACTTCACTGCCATATAGTGGACCCATATAGTGGACCCCACACTGCCATATAGTGGACCCATATAGTGGACCCATATAGTGGACCCATACAGTGGACCCCACACTGCCATATAGTGGACCCATACAGTGGACCCCACACTGCCATATAGTGGACCCATATAGTGGACCCCACACTCCACTGCCATATAGTGGACCCATATAGTGGACCCCACACTCCATTGCCATATAGTGGACCCATATAGTGGACCCCACACTCCACTGCCATATAGTGGACCCATATAGTGGACCCCACACTGCCATATAGTGGACCCATATAGTGGACCCCACGCTGCCATATAGTGGACCCATATAGTGGACCCATATAGTGGACCCATATAGTGGACCCCACACTCCACTGCCATATAGTGGACCCCACACTCCACTGCCATATAGAGCACTTGGTTCTATAACCGATTGGAACATTTTGAGACAGATTCTAATTGTAATTTCCTTTGAATGGCACAGAATGCTCTTCTTGCTTTGTCTCTCAGCTCGTTCACAGCCCTGTGACATCTACCTTTGTTGCTGATATTTAGTCCTAGATACCTGTTGTTTTTGGTGTGTTCTAATACATCTGTGTCCAAATAGAATTTATATCATCCTGTGTTTTGGAATATCATTATGTTCCATTTTTTTTAATTTTAATTAATGGTCAGAGACCAGGTCTGACAGAACCTGTGGTTAACGGTCAGAGACCAGGTCTGACAGAACCTGTGGTTAACGGTCAGAGACCAGGTCTGACAGAACCTGTGGTTAACGGTCAGAGACCAGGTCTGACAGAACCTGTGGTTAACGGTCAGAGACCAGGTCTGATTAACAGTCAGAGACCAGGTCTGATTAACGGTCAGAGACCAGGTCTGACAGAACCTGTGATTAACGGTCAGAGACCAGGTCTGACAGAACCTGTGGTTAACGGTCAGAGACCAGGTCTGACAGAACCTGTGGTTAACGGTCAGAGACCAGGTCTGACAGAACCTGTGGTTAACGCTCAGAGTCCAGGTCTGACAGAACCTGTGATTAATGGTCAGAGACCAGGTCTGACAGAACCTGTGATTAACGGTCAGAGACCAGGTCTGATTAACAGTCAGAGACCAGGTCTGACAGAACCTGTGATTAACGGTCAGAGCCCAGGTCTGACAGAACCTGTGGTTCACGGTCAGAGCCTAGGTCTGACAGAACCTGTGATTAACGGTCAGAGACCAGGTCTGATTAACGGTCAGAGACCAGGTCTGATTAATGGTCAGAGACCAGGTCTGATTAACGGTCAGGGCCCAGGTCTGACAGAACCTGTGGTTAACGGTCAGAGCCCAGGTCTGACAGAACCAGTACAGATGATCTAGATGCTGCTGTAAATCCTCCTTAGTTGGAGACAGCAGACCCTCCTTAGTGGGAGACAGCAGACCCTCCTTAGTGGGAGACAGCAGACCCTCCTTAGTGGGAGACAGCAGCACCAGGTCATCTGTCTACAGCAGACCCTCCTTAGTGGGAGACAGCAGAACCTCCTTAGTGGGAGACAGCAGAACCTCCTTAGTGGGAGACAGCAGACCCTCCTTAGTGGGAGACAGCAAACCCTCATTAGTGGGAGACAGCAGCACCAGGTCATCTGTCTACAGCAGACCCTCCTTAGTGGGAGACAGCAGACCCTCCTTAGAGGGAGACAGCAGAACCTCCTTAGTGGGAGACAGCAGACCCTCCTTAGTGGGAGACAGCAGACCCTCCTTAGTGGGAGACAGCAGCACCAGGTCCTCTGCGCACAGCAGACACTTGATTTCAGTGTTGTGTACGATGAGACCAGTTGCTGCCGATTCTTCTAATGTTTTTTGCCAATTAATGTAGATGTTAAATAGTGTTGGACTTATTGGGCAGCCCTGTTTCACTCCCCGTCCCTGAGAGAAGAAGTCTGTTGGCTTGTTGTTAACTCATTAATGTAGATGTTAAATAGTGTTGGACTTATTGGGCAGCCCTGTTTCACTCCCCGTCCCTGAGAGAAGAAGTCTGTTGGCTTGTTGTTAACTCATTAATGTAGATGTTAAATAGTGTTGGACTTATTGGGCAGCCCTGTTTCACTCCCCGTCCCTGAGAGAAGAAGTCTGTTGGCTTGTTGTTAACTCATTAATGTAGATGGTAAATAGTGTTGGACTTATTGGGCAGCCCTGTTTCACTCCCCGTCCCTGAGAGAAGAAGTCTGTTGGCTTGTTGTTAACTCATTAATGTAGATGTTAAATAGTGTTGGACTTATTGGGCAGCCCTGTTTCACTCCCCGTCCCTGAGAGAAGAAGTCTGTTGGCTTGTTGTTAACTCATTAATGTAGATGTTAAATAGTGTTGGACTTATTGGGCAGCCCTGTTTCACTCCCCGTCCCTGAGAGAAGAAGTCTGTTGGCTTGTTGTTAACTCATTAATGTAGATGTTAAATAGTGTTGGACTTATTGGGCAGCCCTGTTTCACTCCCCGTCCCTGAGAGAAGAAGTCTGTTGGCTTGTTGTTAACTCATTAATGTAGATGGTAAATAGTGTTGGACTTATTGGGCAGCCCTGTTTCACTCCCCGTCCCTGAGAGAAGAAGTCTGTTGGCTTGTTGTTAACTCATTAATGTAGATGTTAAATAGTGTTGGACTTATTGGGCAGCCCTGTTTCACTCCCCGTCCCTGAGAGAAGAAGTCTGTTGGCTTGTTGTTAACTCATTAATGTAGATGTTAAATAGTGTTGGACTTATTGGGCAGCCCTGTTTCACTCCCCGTCCCTGAGAGAAGAAGTCTGTTGGCTTGTTGTTAACTCATTAATGTAGATTTTAAATAGTGTTGGACTTATTGGGCAGCCCTGTTTCACTCCCCGTCCCTGAGAGAAGAAGTCTGTTGGCTTGTTGTTAACTCATTAATGTAGATTTTAAATAGTGTTGGACTTATTGGGCAGCCCTGTTTCTGTTTGCTTGTTGCCAATTTTAACCACACATTTATTTTCAGTGTACATTGATTTAATAACATCAGGTGTTTTCCCTCCAATACCACTTTCTGTTAGTTTATAAAAAAGACCTTTGTGAGAAATTGAATCAAATTCTTTCTTGAAGTCTACAGAACACGTGTAGATTGTGCCTTTGTTTTGGTTTGCTTGTCTGTCAGAGTGTGGAGGGTGGAAATGTGGTCTGTTGTACCATCTTTCTCTCCTCTCTCAATTAAATTTCAATTCAAGGTGCTTTATTGGCAGGGGAAACATATGTTAACATTGGCAGGGGAAACATATGTTAACATTGGCAGGGGAAACATATGTTAACATTGGCAGGGGAAACATATGTTAACATTGGCAGGGGAAACATATGTTAACATTGGCAGGGGAAACATATGTTAACATTGGCAGGGGAAACATATGTTAACATTGGCAGGGGAAACATATGTTAACATTGGCAGGGGAAACATATGTTAACATTGGCAGGGGAAACATATGTTAACATTGGCAGGGGAAACATATGTTAACATTGGCAGGGGAAACATATGTTAACATTGGCAGGGGAAACATATGTTAACATTGGCAGGGGAAACATATGTTAACATTGCCAAAAGCAAGTGAAATAGATAATAAACACAAGTTAAATTAATAAAAAAGTACTTGTTTGTCAGTTAGAGTTGATCTTGATAAGGCCCATCTCGGGTCGCCGAGCCACATAATCATAAACACCGGAAGCAACGACCTGCGTGCTCAGCAGGAGAGGGTGGCGACTTCACTACGGGGGGGGGATTGAGAAGGCCTCCGCAATCTTCCCCAACTCAAGGATAGTGGTGTCAACCCTTCTACAGAGGAAGGACTTCCACCCTGCCTCAATCCAAAGAATAAACACCAGCCTCTCCCGGGACTGTGCCCTGCGACCCAATATACATCTGGCCTACCAGGTCTCTATGACCATGTTCACCTGTACAGGGAGACAGTCCCCACCATCCCACCCTCGATCTGGACTGTCTCTATGACCATGTTCACCTGTACAGGGAGACAGTCCCCACCATCCCACCCTCGATCTGGACTGTCTCTATGACCATGTTCACCTGTACAGGGAGACAGTCCCCACCATCCCACCCTCGATCTGGACTGTCTCTATGACCATGTTCACCTGTACAGGGAGACAGTCCCCACCATCCCACCCTCGATCTGGACCGTCTCTATGACCATGTTCACCTGTACAGGGAGACAGTCCCCACCACCCCACCCTCGATCTGGACCGTCTCTATGACCCTGTTCACCTGTACAGGGAGACAGTCCCCACCATCCCACCCTCGATCTGGACTGTCTCTATGACCATGTTCACCTGTACAGGGAGACAGTCCCCATCCTTGCCAAGACTCTCAAGGACGTTGCTTTAAACCGCTGCCCGACCTTTCAACCCAGGAACAGCAGAGCAATATCAACCCCTTCAAGATCACCGAGACAACACCCCTGACCAGCCCTTTGGACCCCCCCAGCCACGGCACCACCAACCTCAATGCCCACCACAGCCAGCGCAGCTTCAGACCCACCCAAACGAGTCCTACCACCCCCCCCACCCCACCCCTTCAATATGGAGAAACACTGAAGCAATACAAACACACCCTAAGAACACAGGAACAGCACATTAGAAAATAGCTGGATGTAATTGAGGAATCCATACAATCAAACCACTCCTGGGAGAATTGGAATAAATTAAACAAACCTCATCATGAGGAATTGGCTCTCCATAATGGGGATATGTGGAGAAATCACTTTGCAAAGAAGAATTATTGGAAAAACTACGCACTCTCCAACCCAAAAAGACCTGTGGATACCCCAGTTACAGAAGAAGAATTATTGGAAAAACTACGCACTTTCCAACCCAAAAAGACGCGAGGGGCTGATGGTATTTTATTAAATTAAATGATCAAATATACAGACCACAAATACAAATTGTTGATACTCAAATTTTTTGGGATTTGTTTTTAAATGATGGTACAACAGACCACATTTCCACCCTCCACACTAAATAACACATATGGAATCATGTAGTAACCAAAAAAGTGTTAAACAAATAAAAAATGTTTTTATATTTGAGGTTCTTCAAAGTAGCCACCGTTTGCCTTGATGACAGCTTGGCATACCTCTTGGCATTCTCTCAACCAGCTTCATGAGGTAGTCACAAATTCCAAAAATGTACTTTTAACAAGGCACACCTGATTAATTTAAATGGATTCCAGGTGACTACCTCATGAAGCTGGTTGAGAGAACAGGGATGAGTGTGCAAAGCTGCCATCAAGGCAAAGGGTAGGTACTTTGAAGAATCTAAAATAAAATATATTTAGATTTGTTTAACACTTTTTTGGTTCCTACATGAATCCAAGGCAGCTCCATGGCCCTCTGCGTTGTTGGGCACCACACCTTTCTCCTTTTGTGTCTAGGGGAAAGTTTCACTTTCCTTAACAAACTTCCCATTTGAGTCCATCAACAGGACGATGTCAGTCAGTGTGTGTTCTGGACTGGAGAGGGTAGAGGGGGGGGGGCTGGTGGGTGTTGGAGCTGGGGTGTGGCTGGTCTGTTGATGGACTGGAGGGGGTAGAGGGGGGCTGGTGGGTGTTGGAGCTGGGGTGTGGCTGGTCTGTTGATGGACTGGAGGGGGTAGAGGGGGGCTGGTGGGTGTTGGAGCTGGGGTGTGGCTGGTCTGTTATGGACTGGAGGGGGGGGGGGGCTGGTGGGTGTTGGAGCTGGTCTGTTCTGGACTGGAGAGGGTAGAGGGGGGGCTGGTGGGTGTTGGAGCTGGGGTGTGGCTGTTCTGTTATGGACTGGAGGGCTTAGAGGGGGGCTGGTGGGTGTTGGAGCTGGGGTGTGGCTGGTCTGTTATGGACTGGAGGGGGTAGAGGGGGAGGGCTGGTGGGTGTTGGAGCTGGGGTGTGGCTGGTCTGTTATAGACTGGAGGGGGTAGAGGGGGAGGGCTGGTGGGTGTTGGAGCTGGGGGGTGGCTGGTCTGTTGTGGACTGGAGGGGGGGCTGGTGGGTGTTGGAGCTGGTGGGTGGCTGGTCTGTTATGGACACCTTGGTTAGGAGCTCCTCTCAGGAGGGCTGGTTGCTGTTTATACCTTGGTTAGGAGCTCCTCTCAGGAGGGCTGGTTGCTGTTTATACCTTGGTTAGGAGCTCCTCTCAGGAGGTCTGGTTGCTGTTTATACCTTGGTTAGGAGCTCCTCTCAGGAGGGCTGGTTGCTGTTTATACCTTGGTTAGGAGCTCCTCTCAGGAGGGCTGGTTGCTGTTTACACCTTGGTTAGGAGCTCTTCTAAGGTGTGGTTGTCTGGTTGCTTTTTATACCTTGGTTAGGAGCCCCTCTAAGGATGTCTGGTTGCTGTTTACACCTTGGTTAGGAACTCCTCTAAGGTGTGGATGTCTGGTTGCTGTTTACACCTTGGTTAGGAGCTCCTCTAGGGATGTCTGCTGGCTGTTTACACCTTGGTTAGGAACTCCTCTAGGGATGTCTGGTTGCTGTTTACACCTTGGTTAGGAGCTCCTCTGAGGATGTCTGGTTGCTGTTTACACCTTGGTTAGGAGCTCCTCTAGGGATGTCTGGTTGCTGTTTACACCTTGGTTAGGACCTCCTCTAAGGTGTGGTTGTCTGGTTGCTGTTTACACCTTGGTTAGGAGCCCCTCTAAGGATGTCTGGTGGCTGTTTACACCTTGGTTAGCAGCCCCTCTAAGGATGTCTGGTGGCTGTTTACACCTTGGTTAGGAGCTCTTCTAAGGATGTCTGGTTGCTGTTTACACCTTGGTTAGGACCTCCTCTAAGGATGTCTGGTTGCTGTTTACACCTTGGTTAGGAGCCCCTCTAAGGATGTCTGGTTGCTGTTTACACCTTGGTTAGGAGCTCTTCTAAGGTGTAGATGTCTAGTTGCTGTTTGCTCACGCTCTCCCTGAGCAGATGCACCTCCCCCTCCAGTGTGGTGAACTCATCCCTCATGGCAGCCATGGTGGTGAGGAGAGCCTGAGTCTGCTCTGCACTGAGGGGGGTCGCTCTCCTCCTGGGGCATGTCCTCCACTATGGTGGGAAGCGAGGTGCTGGATGTGCCTTTTTGGATGGGGACTAGTAGGGGCTAGGGTGGTGCTGGTGGGAGGACATGTCACTGCTGGTGTCCTTCTCTCTCTCTGCTCTCTCCTTAATGGTCTGAAAGGCTGTTTCAAACAGCCTAATGTTACCTTGCACCATTGACAGTCCCAGTCTGTTACCTTGCACCATGACAGTCCCAGTCTGTTACCTTGCACCATGACAGTCCCAGTCTGTTACCTTGCACCATGACAGTCCCAGTCTGTTACCTTGCACCATGACAGTCCCAGTCTGTTACCTTGCACCATGACAGTCCCAGTCTGTTACCTTGCACCATGACAGTCCCAGTCTGTTACCTTGCACCATGACAGTCCCAGTCTGTTACCTTGCACCATGACAGTCCCAGTCTGTTACCTTGCACCATGACAGTCCCAGTCTGTTACCTTGCACCATGACAGTCCCAGTCTGTTACCTTGCACCATGGACAGTCCAGTCTGTTACCATACACCATGACAGTCGCAGTCTGTTACCTTGCACCATGACAGTCCCAGTCTGTTTACCTTGCACCATGACAGTCCAGTCTGTTTACCTTGCACCATGACAGTCCCAGTCTGTTACCTTGCACCATGACAGTCCCAGTCTGTTACCTTGCACCATGACAGTCCCAGTCTGTTACCTTGCACCATGACAGTCCCCAGTCTGTTACCTTGCACCATGACAGTCCCAGTCTGTTACCTTGCACCATGACAGTCCCAGTCTGTTACCTTGCACCATGACAGTCCCAGTCTGTTACCTTGCACCATGACAGTCCCAGTCTGTTACCTTGCACCATGACAGTCCCAGTCTGTTACCTTGCACCATGACAGTCCCAGTCTGTTACCTTGCACCATGACAGTCCCAGTCTGTTACCTTGCACCATGACAGTCCCAGTCTGTTACCTTGCACCATGACAGTCCCAGTCTGTTACCTTGCACATGACAGTCCCAGTCTGTTACCTTGCACCATGACAGTCCCAGTCTGTTACCTTGCACCATGACAGTCCCAGTCTGTTACCTTGCACCATGACAGTCCCAGTCTGTTACCTTGCACCATGACAGTCCCAGTCTGTTACCTTGCACCATGACAGTCCCAGTCTGTTACCTTGCACCATGACAGTCCCAGTCTGTTACCTTGCACCATGACAGTCCCAGTCTGTTACCTTGCACCATGACAGTCCCAGTCTGTTACCTTGCACCATGACAGTCCCAGTCTGGTTACCTTGCACCATGACAGTCCCAGTCTGTTACCTTGCACCATGACAGTCCCAGTCTGTTACCTTGCACCATGACAGTCCCAGTCTGTTACCTTGCACCATGACAGTCCCAGTCTGTTACCTTGCACCATGACAGTCCCAGTCTGTTACCTTGCACCATGACAGTCCCAGTCTGTTACCTTGCACCATGACAGTCCCAGTCTGTTACCTTGCACCATGACAGTCCCAGTCTGTTACCTTGCACCATGAACAGTCCCAGTCTGTTACCTTGCACCATGACAGTCCCAGTCTGTTACCTTGCACCATGACAGTCCCAGTCTGTTACCTTGCACCATGACAGTCCCAGTCTGTTACCTTGCACCATGACAGTCCCAGTCTGTTACCTTGCACCATGACAGTCCCAGTCTGTTACCTTGCACCATGACAGTCCCAGTCTGTTACCTTGCACCATGACAGTCCCAGTCTGTTACCTTGCACCATGACAGTCCCAGTCTGTTACTTGCACCATGACGTCCCAGTCTGTTACCTTGCACCATGACCAGTCTGTTACTGCACCATGACAGTCCAGTCTGTTACCTTGACAGTCCCAGTCTGTTACCTTGCACATGACAGTCCCAGTCTGTTACCTTGCACCATGACAGTCCCAGTCTGTTACCTTGCACCATGACAGTCCCAGTCTGTTACCTTGCACCATGACAGTCCCAGTCTGTTACCTTGCACCATGACAGTCCCAGTCTGTACCTTGCACCTGACAGTCCCAGTCTGTTACCTTGCACCATGACAGTCCCAGTCTGTTACCTTGCACCATGACAGTCCCAGTCTGTTACCTTGCACCATGACAGTCCCAGTCTGTTACCTTGCACCATGACAGTCCCAGTCTGTTACCTTGCACCATGACAGTCCCAGTCTGTTACCTTGCACCATGACAGTCCCAGTCTGTTACCTTGCACCATGACAGTCCCAGTCTGTTACCTTGCACCATGACAGTCCCCAGTCTGTACCTTGCACCATGACAGTCCCAGTCTGTTACCTTGCACCATGACAGTCCCAGTCTGTTACCTTGCACCATGACAGTTCCCAGTCTGTTACCTTGCACCATGACAGTCCCAGTCTGTTACCTTGCACCATGACAGTCCCCAGTCTGTTACCTTGCACCATGACAGTCCCAGTCTGTTACCTGCACCATGACAGTCCCAGTCTGTTACCTTGCACCATGACAGTCCCAGTCTGTTACCTTGCACCATGACAGTCCCAGTCTGTTACCTTGCACCATGACAGTCCCAGCTGTTACCTTGGGTCCCTTACCTTGCACCATGACAGTCCCCAGTCTGTTACCTTGCACCATGACAGTCCCAGTCTGTTACCTGCACCATGACAGTCCCAGTCTGTTTACCTTGCACCATGACAGTCCCAGTCTGTTACCTTGCACCATGACAGTCCCAGTCTGTTACCTTGCACCATGACAGTCCCAGTCTGTTACCTTGCAACCATGACAGTCCCAGTCTGTTACCTTGCACCATGACAGTCCCAGTCTGTTACCATACACCATGATAGTCCCAGTCTGTTACCTTGCACCATGACAGTCCCAGTCTGTTACCTTGCACCATGACAGTCCCAGTCTGTTACCTTGCACATGACAGTCCCAGTCTGTTACCCTTGCACCATGACAGTCCCAGTCTGTTACCATACACCATGACAGTCCCAGTCTTACCTTGCACCATGACAGTTCCCAGTCTGGTTACCTTGCCACCTGACAGTCCCAGTCTGTTACTTGAGCCATGACAGTCCCAGTCTGTACCTACACCATGACAGTCCCAGTCTGTTACCTTGCACCATGACAGTCCCAGTCTGTTACCTTGCACCATGACAGTCCCAGTCTGTTACCTTGCACCATGACAGTCCCAGTCTGTTACCTTGCACCATGACAGTCCCAGTCTGTTACCTTGCACCATGACAGTCCCAGTCTGTTACCTTGCACCATGACAGTCCCAGTCTGTTACCTTGCACCATGACAGTCCCAGTCTGTTACCTTGCACCATGACAGTCCCAGTCTGTTACCTTGCACCATGACAGTCCCAGTCTGTTACCTTGCACCATGACAGTCCCAGTCTGTTACCTTGCACCATGACAGTCCCAGTCTGTTACCTTGCACCATGACAGTCCCAGTCTGTTACCTTGCACCATGACAGTTCCCAGTCTGTTACCTTGCACCATGACAGTCCCAGTCTGTTACCTTGCACCATGACAGTCCCAGTCTGTTACCTTGCACCATGACAGTCCCAGTCTGTTTACCTTGCACCATGACAGTCCCAGTCTGTTACCTTGCACCATGACAGTCCCAGTCTGTTACCTGCCCATGACAGTCCCAGTCTGTTACCTGCACCATGACAGTCCCAGTCTGTTTACCTTGCACCATGACAGTCCCAGTCTGTTACCTTGCACCATGACAGTCCCAGTCTGTTACCTTGCACCATGACAGTCCCAGTCTGTTACCTTGCACCATGACAGTCCCAGTCTGTTACCTTGCACCATGACAGTCCCAGTCTGTACCTTGCACCATGACAGTCCCAGTCTGTTACCTTGCACCATGACAGTCCCAGTCTGTTACCTTGCACCATGACAGTCCCAGTCTGTTACCTTGCACCATGACAGTCCCAGTCTGTTACCTTGCACCATGACAGTCCCAGTCTGTTACCTTGCACCATGACAGTCCCAGTCTGTTACCTTGCACCATGACAGTCCCAGTCTGTTACCTTGCACCATGACAGTCCCAGTCTGTTACCTTGCACCATGACAGTCCCAGTCTGTTACCTTGCACCATGACAGTCCCAGTCTGTTACCTTGCCACCATGACAGTCCCAGTCTGTTACCTTGCACCATGACAGTCCCAGTCTGTTACCTTGCACCATGACAGTCCCAGTCTGTTACCTTGCACCATGACAGTCCCAGTCTGTTACTTGCACCATGACAGTCCCAGTCTGTTACCTTGCACCATGACAGTCCCAGTCTGTTACCTTGCACCATGACAGTCCCAGTCTGTTACCTTGCACCATGACAGTCCCAGTCTGTTACCCTTGCACCATGACAGTCCAGTCTGTTACCTTGCACCATGACAGTCCCAGTCTGTTACCTTGCACCATGACAGTCCCAGTCTGTTACCTTGCACCCATGACAGTCCCAGTCTGTTACCTTGCACCCATGACAGTCCCAGTCTGTTACCTTGCACCATGACAGTCCCCAGTCTGTTACCTTGCACCATGACAGTCCCAGTCTGTTACCTTGCACCATGACAGTCCCAGTCTGTTACCTTGCACCATGACAGTCCCAGTCTGTTACCTTGCACCATGGACAGTCCCAGTCTGTTACCTTGCACCATGACAGTCCCAGTCTGTTACCTTGCACCATGACAGTCCCAGTCTGTTACCTTGCACCATGACAGTCCCAGTCTGTTACCTTGCACCATGACAGTCCCAGTCTGTTACCTGCACCATACAGTCCCAGTCTGTTACCTTGCACCATGACAGTCCCAGTTGTTACCTTGCACCATGACAGTCCCAGCCTGGTCCCAGTACCCTTCCACCATGACAGTCCCAGTCATGTTACCTTGCCCCCATGACAGTCCAGTCTTTACCTTGCATCCATGGACAGTCCAGTCTGTTACCCTTGCACCATGGACAGTCCCAGGTCTGTTACCTTGCAACCATGACAGTCCCCAGTCCTGTTTACCTGCACCATGACAGTCCCAGTCCTGTTACCTTGCACACATGACAGTCCCAGTCTGTTACCTTGCACCCATGACAGTCCCATGTCTGTTACCTTGCACCATGACAGTCCCAGTCTGTTACCTTGCACCATGGAAGTCCCCAGTCTGTACCTGCCCATGACAGTCCCCAGTCTGTTACCGTTGCACCATGACAGTCCCAGTCTGTTACCCTTGCTACCATGACAGTCCAGTCTGTTTACCTTGCACCATGACAGTCCCAGTCTGTTTACCCTTGCACCATGACGTCCCAGTCCCAGTCTGTTACCTTGCACCATGACAGTCCCAGTCTGTTACCTTGCACCATGACAGTCCCAGTCTGTTACCTTGCACCATGACAGTCCCAGTCTGTTACCTTGCACCATGACAGTCCCAGTCTGTTACCTTGCACCATGACAGTCCCAGTCTGTTACCTTGCACCATGACAGTCCCAGTCTGTTACCTTGCACCATGACAGTCCCAGTCTGTTACCTTGCACCATGACAGTCCCAGTCTGTTACCTTGCAACATGACAGTCCCAGTCTGTTACCTTGCACCATGACAGTCCCAGTCTGTTACCTTGCACCATGACAGTCCAGTCTGTTACCTTGCACCATGACAGTCCCAGTCTGTAACCTTGCACCATGACAGTCCCAGTCTGTTACCTTGCACCATGACAGTCCCAGTCTGTTACCTTGCAACATGACAGTCCCAGTCTGTTACCTTGCACCATGACAGTCCCAGTCTGTTACCTTGCACCATGACAGTCCCAGTCTGTTACCATACACCATGACAGTCCCAGTCTGTTACCTTGCACCATGACAGTCCCAGTCTGTTACCTTGCACCATGACAGTCCCAGTCTGTTACCTTGCACCATGACAGTCCCAGTCTGTTACCTTGCACCATGACAGTCCCAGTCTGTTACCTTACACCATGACAGTCCCAGTCTGTTACCTTGCACCATGACAGTCCCAGTCTGTTACCTTGCACCATGACAGTCCCAGTCTTGTAGAGGTTGATTGTTATCATGGTGCTGTCAGGGTCGTCTGTCTCTTTGACTTTCAGCTTCCCCCCATTACAGATTCCCTATTTCTTTATGGATGGGTAGTGAGAGCAGACTGCTGAGCGCCAGGCATTTGGCTGGTCAGTGAGGAAGATGAGATTACTCACATTTTGTAG
>NW_022261980.1:17626003-17651003 GCF_002021735.2 Oncorhynchus kisutch
AATAACATCTGCTAACCATGTGACCAATAACATCGGCTAACCATGTGCCCAATAACATATGCTAACCATGTGTATGTGACCAATAACATCTGCTAACCATGTGGCCAATAACATCTGCTAACCATGTGTATGTGATCAATAACATTGCCTAACCATGTGCCCAATAACATCTGCTAACCATGTGTAAGTGACCAATAACATCTGCTAACCATGTGTATGTAACCAATAACATCTGCTAACCATGTGACCATTAACATCTGCTAACCATGTGTATGTGACCAATAACATCTGCTAACCATGTGACCAATAACATCTGCTAACCATGTGTATGTGACCAATAACATCTGCTAACCATGTGACCAATAACATCTGCTAACCATGTGACCAATAACATCTCCTA
The DNA here is from genome assembly GCF_002021735.2 of Oncorhynchus kisutch. NCBI lineage: Eukaryota > Metazoa > Chordata > Actinopteri > Salmoniformes > Salmonidae > Oncorhynchus > Oncorhynchus kisutch. Next base: position 17,626,404 of record NW_022261980.1, read on the forward strand.
ACCATGTGTATGTGACCAATAACATCTGCTAACCATGTATGTGTGACCAATAACATCTGCTAACCATGTGTATGTGACCATTAACATCTGCTAATCATGTGTAAGTGACCAATAACATCTGCTAACCATGTGTAAGTGACCAATAACATCTGCTAACCATGTGACCAATAACATCTGCTAACCATGTGACCAATAACATCTGCTAACCATGTGACTAATAACATCTGCTAACATGTGTAAGTGACCAATAACATCTGCTAACCATGTGTAAGTGACCAATACCATCTGCTAACCATGTGTATGTGACCAATAACATCTGCTAACCATGTGACCAATAACATCTGCTAACCATGTGTATGTGACCATTAACATCTGCTAATCATGTGTAAGTGACCAATAACATCTGCTAACCATGTGTAAGTGACCAATAACATCTGCTAACCATGTGACCAATAACATCTGCTAACCATGTGACCAATAACATCTGCTAACCATGTGACTAATAACATCTGCTAACCATGTGTAAGTGACCAATAACATCTGCTAACCATGTGTAAGTGACCAATAACATCTGCTAACCATGTGTATGTGACCAATAACATCTGCTAACCATGTGACCAATAACATCTGCTAACCATGTGTAAGTGACCAATAACATCTGCTAACCATGTGTAAGTGACCAATAACATCTGCTAACCATGTGTATGTGACCAATAACATCTGCTAACCATGTGACTAATAACATCTGCTAACCATGTGTAGGTGACCAATAACATCTGCTAACCATGTGACCAATAACATCTGCTAACCATGTGACCAATAACATCTGCTAACCATGTGACCAATAACATCTGCTAACCATGTGACCAAAAACTTCTGCTAACCATGTGACCAATAACATCTGCTAACCATGTGACCAATAACTTCTGCTAACCATGTGACCAATAACATCTGTTAACCATGTGACCAATAACATCTGCTAAACACCTGTATGTTACACCAGACTCTGTAGTGCACTACTTTAGACCAGGCTCTGTAGTGCACTACTTTAGACCAGACCCTGTAGTGCACTACTTTAGACCAGGCTCTGTAGTACACTACTTTAGACCAGACTCTGAAGTACACTACTTTAGACCAGACTCTGTAGTGCACTACTTTAGACCAGACCTATGGGCTCTGTAGTGCACTACTTTAGACCCGGCACTGTAGTACACTACTTTAGACCAGGCCTATGGGCTCTGTAGTACACTACTTTAGACCAGGCTCTGTAGTACACTACTTTAGACCAGGCCTATGGGCTCTGTAGTACACTACTTTAGACCAGACACTGTAGTGCACTACTTTAGACCAGACCTATGGGCTCTGTAGTGCACTACTTTAGACCCGGCACTGTAGTACACTACTTTAGACCAGACTCTGTAGTGCACTACTTTAGACCAGACACTGTAGTGCACTACTTTAGACCAGGCCTATGGGCTCTGTAGTGCACTACTTTAGACCAGACCTATGGGCTCTGTAGTACACTACTTTAGACCAGGCCTATGGGCTCTGTAGTACACTACTTTAGACCAGACCTATGGGCTCTGTAGTGCACTACCTTAGACCAGACTCTGTAGTACACTACTTTAGACCAGGCCTATGGGCTCTGTAGTACACTACTTTAGACCAGACTCTGTAGTGCACCACTTTAGACCAGACCTATGGGCTCTGTAGTGCACTACTTTAGACCAGACTCTGTAGTACACTACTTTAGACCAGGCTCTGTAGTGCACTACTTTAGACCAGACTCTGTAGTGCACTACTTTAGACCAGACTCTGTAGTGCACTACTTTAGACCAGACTCTGTAGTGCACTACTTTAGACCAGACTCTGTAGTGCACTACTTTAGACCAGGCTCTGTAGTGCACTACTTTAGACCAGACTCTGTAGTATACTACTTTAGACCAGACTCTGTAGTGCACTATGACACTGAGACACCTCTATGGTCTCTGGTTGACAGGGATGGCAGGAAGTAGAGGGTAAAGGGGAGGGGTCAGGGATGGCAGGAAGCAGAGGGTAAAGGGGAGGGGTCAGGGGTGGTTAAATTCTGTACATTTACGGGCAGTTGGAGGGGAAGTGTGAGTGCTGGAAAGTGACGAAGACGGAAGGAGATGAGCGACCACAGCCCCCCTCCCAACACACACACACCCTGTACTGGTACACACACACACACACACCCTGTACTGGTACACACACACACACACTCTGTACTGGTACACACACACTCTGTACTGGTACACACACACACACACTCTGTACTGGTACACACACACACACACACTCTGTACTGGTACACACACACACACACTCTGTACTGGTACACACACACACACACTCTTTACTGGTACACACACACACACTCTGTACTGGTACACACACACTCTGTACTGGTACACACACACACACTCTGTACTGGTACACACACACACACACTCTGTACTGGTACACACACACACTCTGTACTGGTACACACACACACACTCTGTACTGGTACACACACACTCTGTACTGGTACACACACACACACTCTGTACTGGTACACACACACTCTGTACTGGTACACACACACACACACACACTCTGTGTACACACACACACACTATGTACTGGTACAGACACATCAGTACACATACACACACACACACACACACACACACTCTGTACTGGTACACACACATCAGTACACATACACACACACACTCTGTACTGGTACACACACATCAGTACACATACACACACAAACACTCTGTGTACACACACACACTCTGTACTGGTACACACACACACACAAACACTCTGTGTACACACACACACACATCTGTACTGGTCTGATTACCTCAGACCTATCTTAAGCAGGGACACACTGTGTCATCTCAGAGACACCAATGGCACACAGGAGTCTCCACACACACACACACACACACACACACACACACACACACACACACACACACACACACACACACACACACACACACACACACACGTCGACCTGCCATTGACAGAACGCTGTCTTGAAGCCCTGCAATGTTGAAACGTGTCCATAATGTCTCAGTTACTCAACCTAAACTCAGAGGTACAACTAGTGAAGTGTCCCGCCCTACCATCCACAGACAGAAGGCTCGGTTCTCCCTGTCTTACTGGAAAGCAGAGAGAGTAGTAATTACACAACGCTACATGTTTCTAATAAAGGGATGTTGTTATGTGGATCTCTGTTACTAGAGGGACTACTGCTGTTGTTGCATCAGTCTGCTGTCTGACTACACCTCTGGTCTCTGACTACACCTCTGGTCTCTGGTCTCTGATAACACCTCTGGTCTCTGGTCTCTGACAACACCTCTGGTCTCTGACAACACCTCTGGTCTCTGGTCTCTGACTACACCTCTGGTTTCTGGTCTCTGATAACACCTCTGGTCTCTGACAACACCTCTGGTCTCTCTGACAACACCTCTGGTCTCTGGTCTCTGACTACACCTCTGGTCTCTGGTCTCTGATAACACCTCTGGTCTCTGGTCTCTGACAACAACTCTGGTCTCTGGTCTCTGACAACACCTCTGGTCTCTGACAACACCTCTGGTCTCTCTGACAACACCTCTGGTCTCTGACAACACCTCTGGTCTCTGGTCTCTCTGACAACAACTCTGCTGTCTGACTATACCTCTGGTCTCTGGTCTCTGACAACACCTCTGGTTTCTGGTCTCTGACAAAACCTCTGGTTTCTGGTCTCTGATAACACCTCTGGTCTCTGGTCTCTGACAACACCTCTGGTCTCTGGTCTCTGACAACACCTCTGGTCTCTGGTCTCTGACAACACCTCTGGTCTCTAGTCTCTGACAACACCTCTGGTTTCTGGTCTCTGATAACACCTCTGGTCTCTGGTGTCTGACAACACCTCTGGTCTCTGGCCTCTGACAACACCTCTGGTCTATGACAACACGTCTGGTCTCTGGTGTCTGACAACACCTCTGGTCTCTGACAACACCTCTGGTCTCTGACAACCCCTCTGGTCTCTGACAACACCTCTGGTCTCTGACAATTCCTCTGGCCTCTGGTCTCTGACAAAACCTTTGGTGTCTGACAACACCTCTGGTCTCTGACAACACCTCTGGTCTCTGACAACACCTCTGTTTTCTGACAACACCTCTGGCCTCTGACAACACCTCTGGCCTCTGACAACACCTCTGACCTCTGACAACAGGACTGGAGTATCTCTACACTGAATGATGGTAAATCAATGCTTAAATGATGAGTAAAGCAAGAAATGAAATGTAATGTTTCCTCTCCTCTCCTCTCCTCTCCTCTCCTCTCCTCTCCTCTCCTCTCCTCTCCTCTCCTCTCCTCTCCTCTCCTCTCCTCTCCTCTCCTCTCCTCTCCTCTCCTCTCCTCTCCTCTACTCTACTCTACTCTCCTCTACTTTCCCAGTGCAGTCAGACGGACTGTCTTCATTACAGTATGGGGATTCTAGTGGGGGGGATATAGGTAGCACACAGGAGGACATTTTTCTCTGTTCAGATCATTTCCTTATTCATTTCAAAACAAATGTAAAATGTTCCTGTTTTTATTAATTTAAATTAATAGAGTGGGTTAGGTCTGCTCTATACCAAATTAGCATACCCCCTGAGTCCCTTCCCTGTTTCACACCTGGTAGTGTGGTGGATGGGACTACCAGCTCTCTGTAACCTAGAGGGCAACCAGTGGGTCCATCTCCTCTATACCACCCACCTGGTAGTGTGGTGGATGGGACTACCAGCTCTCTGTAACCTAGAGGACAACCAGTGGGTCCATCTCCTCTATACCACCCACCTGGTAGTTTGGTGGATGGGACTACCAGCTCTCTGTAACCTAGAGGGCAACCAGTGGGTCCATCTCCTCTATACCACCCACCTGGTAGTGTGGTGGATGGGACGACCAGCTCTCTGTAACCTAGAGGGCAACCAGTGGGTCCATCTCCTCTATACCACCCACCTGGTATTGTGGTGGATGGGACTACCAGCTCTCTATAAACTAGAGGGCAACCAGTGGGTCCGTCTCCTCTATACCACCCACCTGGTAGTGTGGTGGATGGGACAACCAGCTCTCTGTAACCTAGCGGGTAACCAGTGGGTCCATCTCCTCTATACCAGGTTTCTTGCAGGATGATAATGTCTGTATTTCTGATTTCTTTGGTGAAGTCCAGGTTCCTCTTTAGACCAAAGGCAGATGACCTCAGGCCTTGGATATTCCAGGATGATATAGTGAAGGCTTTGTGTTCCATAAAGTGTCCAATGTTGTTGGTCGTGTGGTTTGGCCTCAGACCACTAAGTGTGAGCAGAGCCTGCTGAGCATCTGTTACTTGCCATTGGCTTGGGGTAGTGTAAGAGTGGGGGTTGGGCCTGTTTGCCCGCTCACTACCTGGGCGTATGTGTGACTTCCATGTTGAGGCCCTCTTTGCGGGGGTGGGGTGCATGGGGTGGGCAGGAGGGACATAGGTCTGATCTGAGGGGGCCTAAATGGGGTGTGGGCATGGTTGACGTGGGGGGGTGTTGATTGTTTGGGGCGAGGGTGTGGATGTGTCTGGGGGTGCTGTGGTCTGGATATAGGTCCTCTCGGCCTGGTCATAGAGGCTGTTCAAGTGGTGGGCCAGGTAGAGTGGTGGGCCAGGTAGAGTGGTGGACCAGGTAGAGTGGTGGGCCAGGTAGAGTGGTGGGCCAGGTAGAGTGGTGGGCCAGGTAGAGTGGTGGACCAGGTAGAGTGGTGGACCAGGTAGAGTTGTGGGCCAGGTAGAGTGGTGGACCAGGTAGAGTGGTGGACCAGGTAGAGTGGTGGGCCAGGTAGAGTGGTGGGCCAGGTAGAGTGGTGGGCCAGGTAGAGTGGTGGGCCAGGTAGAGTGGTGGGCCAGGTAGAGTGGTGGACCAGGTAGAGTGGTGGGCCAGGTAGAGTGGTGGGCCAGGTAGAGTGGTGGGCCAGGTAGAGTGGTGGACCAGGTAGAGTGGTGGACCAGGTAGAGTGGTGGGCCAGGTAGAGTGGTGGACTGGTGGACCAGGTAGAATGGTGGACCAGGTAGAGTGGTGGACTGGTGGACCAGGTAGAGTGGTGGGCCAGGTAGAGTGGTGGACCAGGTAGAGTGGTGGACTGGTGGACCAGATAGAGTGGTGGGCCAGGTAGAGTGGTGGACTGGTGGACCAGGTAGAGTGGTGGACCAGGTAGAGTGGTGGACCAGATAGAGTGGTGGACCAGGTAGAGTGGTGGACCAGATAGAGTGGTGGGCCAGGTAGAGTGGTGGACCAGGTAGAGTGGTGGACCAGGTAGAGTGGTGGACCAGGTAGAGTGGTGGACTGGTGGACCAGATAGAGTGGTGGGCCAGGTAGAGTGGTGGACTGGTGGACCAGGTAGAGTGGTGGACCAGGTAGAGTGGTGGACCAGGTAGAGTGGTGGACCAGGTAGAGTGGTGGACTGGTGGACCAGGTAGAGTGGTGGACCAGGTAGAGTGGTGGACTGGTGGACCAGGTAGAATGGTGGACCAGGTAGAGTGGTGGACTGGTGGACCAGGTAGAGTGGTGGACCAGGTAGAGTGGTGGGCCAGGTAGAGTGGTGGGCCAGGTAGAGTGGTGGACCAGGTAGAGTGGTGGACTGGTGGACCAGATAGAGTGGTGGGCCAGGTAGAGTGGTGGACTGGTGGACCAGGTAGACTGTTGGACCAGGTAGAGTGGTGGACCAGGTAGAGTGGTGGACCAGGTAGAGTGGTGGGCCAGGTAGAGTGGTGGGCCAGGTAGAGTGGTGGACCAGGTAGAGTGGTGGACCAGGTAGAGTGGTGGACCAGGTAGAGTGGTGGGCCAGGTAGAGTGGTGGGCCAGGTAGAGTGGTGGGCCAGGTAGAGTGGTGGACCAGGTAGAGTGGTGGGCCAGGTAGAGTGGTGGGCCAGGTAGAGTGGTGGGCCAGGTAGAGTGGTGGACCAGGTAGAGTGGTGGACCAGGTAGAGTGGTGGGCCAGGTAGAGTGGTGGAGTGGTGGACCAGGTAGAGTGGTGGACCAGGTAGAGTGGTGGACCAGGTAGAGTGGTGGAGTGGTGGACCAGATAGAGTGGTGGGCCAGGTAGAGTGGTGGACTGGTGGACCAGGTAGAGTGGTGGACCAGGTAGAGTGGTGGACCAGGTAGAGTGGTGGACCAGGTAGAGTGGTGGACTGGTGGACCAGGTAGAGTGGTGGACCAGGTAGAGTGGTGGACTGGTGGACCAGGTAGAATGGTGGACCAGGTAGAGTGGTGGACTGGTGGACCAGGTAGAGTGGTGGACCAGGTAGAGTGGTGGGCCAGGTAGAGTGGTGGGCCAGGTAGAGTGGTGGACCAGGTAGAGTGGTGGACTGGTGGACCAGATAGAGTGGTGGGCCAGGTAGAGTGGTGGACTGGTGGACCAGGTAGACTGTTGGACCAGGTAGAGTGGTGGACCAGGTAGAGTGGTGGACCAGGTAGAGTGGTGGGCCAGGTAGAGTGGTGGGCCAGGTAGAGTGGTGGACCAGGTAGAGTGGTGGACCAGGTAGAGTGGTGGACCAGGTAGAGTGGTGGGCCAGGTAGAGTGGTGGGCCAGGTAGAGTGGCCGTAGGGGGCCAGGTAGAGTGGTGGACCAGGTAGAGTGGTGGGCCAGGTAGAGTGGTGGGCCAGGTAGAGTGGTGGGCCAGGTAGAGTGGTGGACCAGGTAGAGTGGTGGACCAGGTAGAGTGGTGGGCCAGGTAGAGTGGTGGAGTGGTGGACCAGGTAGAGTGGTGGACCAGGTAGAGTGGTGGACCAGGTAGAGTGGTGGAGTGGTGGACCAGGTAGAGTGGTGGACCAGGTAGAGTGGTGGACCAGGTAGAGTGGTGGACCAGGTAGAGTGGTGGGCCAGGTAGAGTGGTGGGCCAGGTAGAGTGGTGGGCCAGGTAGAGTGGTGGGCCAGGTAGAGTGGTGGGCCAGGTAGAGTGGTGGACCAGGTAGAGTGGTGGACCAGGTAGAGTGGTTGGCCAGGTAGAGTGGTGGACTGGTGGACCAGGTAGAGTGGTGGGCCAGGTAGAGTGGTGGACCAGGTAGAGTGGTGGACTGGTGGACCAGATAGAGTGGTGGGCCAGGTAGAGTGGTGGACTGGTGGACCAGGTAGAGTGGTGGACCAGGTAGAGTGGTGGACCAGGTAACCTCTAACTATAACCCTGTAGGGTCTCCCTCTACTCTCCTCTAACCTGGTTCTGTGGGCTGGAAGAGATTATTTTATACTTTGAGAGAACAGATTGTGATAATTCTTATCTTCCTGTCCCCTTAACCTTTCCCGTAACCCCACGCCCCTTCTCTCCTGGTAAAACCGCTGCCTCTCCTCTGTAACTGGTGGTGGGGGGGGGTGTATTTTAGAGCGCAGGGCCCTAACCGCCGATCTGACCACTTCTGCTCTGTGGGCCAGGAGGCAGGCTGCTGCAGGCGTTGGAGCCCCAGCCAGAGGGCTCCTATCTGGGGGAGACAGGGTGGCACCGACACCACAGCGGCCGGATGTCCACCACACCATCCGATGTCACCCTTATCATAGGCACTATCTAAACCATAACCACAATGCTATCTCCTCCCCCCACCCACCCTGCACACACCCCGTCCTCACCTCCCCTTTCCCCTTCTCTCCCTGCCTCCTCCCCTTCCCTTTCTCTCTCCCTCCCTACCTGTCTCCTCCCCTCCCCTTCCCTTTCTCTCTCCCTCTCTCCCTGCCTCCTCCCCTTCCCTTTCTCCCTCCCTCCCTCCCTCCCTCCCTCCCTCCCTCCCTCCCTCCCTCCCTCCCTCCCTCCCTCCCTCCCTCCCTAGTCCCAACCCCTCCCTCCTCCTCCCAAGACCCCTCCCTAGTCCCTCCTCCTCCCTAGTCCTAATCCCTCCCTCCTCCCACCTCCTCTCTGGTCCCACCCCCTCCCTAGTCCTTCCTCCTCCCTAGTCCCACCTCCTTCCACCTACCACCCTCTCTCCTCCCACCCCCCCTAGTCCCAACCCCTCCCTAGTCCCAACCCCTCCCTAGTCCCAACCCCTCTCTAGTCCCACCCCCTCCCTAGTCCCACCCCCTCCCTAGTCCCACCTCCTCCCTAGTCCCAGACCCTCCCTAGTCCCAAACCCTCCCTAGTCCCTCCTCCTCCCAAGACCCCTTCCTAGTCCCACCTCCTCCCTAGTCCCAACCCCTCCCTCCTCCAAACTCCTCCCTAGTCCCACCTCCTCCCTAGTCCCACCTCCTCCCTAGTCCCAACCCCTCCCTAGACCCACCTCCTCCATAGTCCCACCTCCTCCCTAGTCCCAAACCCTCCCTAGTCCCAAACCCTCCCTAGTCCCTCCTCCTCCCAAGACCCCTTCCTAGTCCCACCTCCTCCCTAGTCCCAACCCCTCCCTCCTCCAAACTCCTCCCTAGTCCCAACCCCTCCCTAGGCCCACCTCCTCCCTAGTCCCAAACCCTCCCAAATCCCATCTCCTCCCAAGACCCCTCCCTAGTCCCTCCTCCTCCCTAGTCCCAAACCCTCCCAGGTCCCACCTCCTCCCAAGACCCCTCCCTTGTCCCACCTCCTCCCTAGTCCCTAACCCTCCCTAGTCCCACCCCCTCCCTAGGCCCACCTCCTCCCTAGTCCCAAACCCTCCCTAGTCCCACCTCCTCCCTAGTCCCAACCCCTCCAAACTCCAAACTCCTCCCTAGTCCCACCTCCTCCCTAGTCCCACCTCCTCCCTAGTCCCACCTCCTCCCTAGTCCCAACCCCTGCCTAGACCCACCTCCTCCATAGTCCCACCTCCTCCCTAGTCCCAAACCCTCCCTAGTCCCAAACCTTCCTTCCTCCCACCCCCCAGTCCCAATGCCTCCCTAGTCCCATCTCCTCCCAAACCCTCCCTAGTCCCAAACCCTCCCTAGTCCCATCTCCTCCCTAGTCCCAAACCCTCCCTAGTCCCAACCCCTCCCTAGTCCCTCCTCCTCCCTAGTCCCAAACCCTCCCAGGTCCCACCTCCTCCCAAGACCCCTCCCTAGTCCCACCTCCTCCCTAGTCCCTAACCCTCCCTAGTCCCACCCCCTCCCTAGGCCCACCTCCTCCCTAGTCCCAAACCCTCCCTAGTCCCTACTCCTCCCAAGACCCCTTCCTAGTCCCTCCTCCTCCCTAGTCCTACCTCCTCCCTAGTCCCAACCCCTCCCTCCTCCCACCTCCTCCCTAGTCCCACCTCCTCCCTAGTCCCACCTCCTCCCTCCTCCCACCTCCTCCCTAGTCCCACCTTCTCCCTAGTCCCACCTCCTTCCACCTCCTCCGACCCTCCCTAGTCCCAACGCCTCCCTAGTCCCACCTCCTCCCTAGTCCCAAACCCTCCCTAGTCCCACCTCCTCCCTAGTCCCAAACCCTCCCTAGTCCCACCTCCTCCCTAGTCCCAAACCCTCCCTAGTCCCTATAATGTGCATAGCTGTCATCAAGGCAAAGAGTGGCTACTTTGAAGAATCTCAAATATAAAATATATTTAGATTTGTTGAACACTTTTTGGTTACTACATGATTCCATATGTGTTATTTCATAGTGTTGATGTCTTCACTATTATTCTACAATGTAGAAAATAGTCCAAATAAAGAAAAACCCTGGAATGAGGAGGTGTGTCCAAACTTTTGCCAGATAGTGTATATACAAAATTATGTGGACACTCCTTCAAATTAGTGGATTTGGCTTTTTCAGCCACACCCGTTGCTGACAGGTGTATACAATCGAGCACACAGCCAGGCAATCTCCATAGACAAAACATTGGCAGTAGAATGGGCCTTACTGAAAAGCTTAGTGACTTTCAATGTGGCAGTTCATCAACTTTCTGCCCTGCTAGAGCTGCCCCAGTCAACTGTAAATGCTGATATTGTGAAGTGGAAATGTCTAGGCCCAACAACGGCTCCACACAAGCTCACAGAACGGGACCGCCGAGTGCTGAAGCGAATTGTCTGTCCTCGGTTTACAACACTCCACTACCGAGTTCCAAACTGCCTCTGTCCTCGGTTTACAACACTCCCCTACTGAGTTCCAAACTGCCTCTGTCCTTGGTTTACAACACTCCCCTACTGAGTTCCAAACTGCCTCTGTCCTCGGTTTACAACACTCCCCTACTGAGTTCCAAACTGCCTCTGTCCTTGGTTTACAACACTCCCCTACTGAGTTCCAAACTGCCTCTGTCCTCGGTTTACAACACTCCCCTACTGAGTTCCAAACTGCCTCTGTCCTCGGTTTACAACACTCCCCTACTGAGTTCCAAACTGCCTCTGTCCTCGGTTTACAACACTCCCCTACTGAGTTCCAAACTGCCTCTGTCCTCGGTTTACAACACTCCCCTACTGAGTTCCAAACTGCCTCTGTCCTCGGTTTACAACACTCCCCTACTGAGTTCCAAACTGCCTCTGTCCTCGGTTTACAACACTCCCCTACTGAGTTCCAAACTGCCTCTGTCCACGGTTTACAACACTCCACTACTGAGTTCCAAACTGCCTCTGTCCTCGGTTTACAACACTCCCCTACTGAGTTCCAAACTGCCTCTGTCCTTGGTTTACAACACTCCACTACTGAGTTCCAAACTGCCTCTGTCCTCGGTTTACAACACTCCCCTACTGAGTTCCAAACTGCCTCTGTCCTTGGTTTACAACACTCCACTACTGAGTTCCAAACTGCCTCTGTCCTCGGTTTACAACACTCCCCTACTGAGTTCCAAACTGCCTCTGTCCTCGGTTTACAACACTCCCCTACCGAGTTCCAAACTGCCTCTGGAAGCAATGTCAGCACAATAACTGTTCGTCGGGAGCTTCATGAAATGGGTTTCCGTGGCCGAGCAGCCGCACACAAGCCTAAGATCACCATGCGCAATGCCAAGCGTCGGCTGGAGTGGTGTAAAGCTCACCGCCATTGGACTCTGGAGATGTGGAAACGTGTTCTCTGGAGTGATGAATCATGCTTCACTATCCGGCTGTACAACAAACAATCTGGGTTTGCCATGAGAATGCTACCTGCATGAATGCATAGTTCCAACTGTAAAGTTTGGTGGAGGAGGAATATTGGTCTGGGGCTGTTTTTCATGGTTCAGGCCCCTTAGTTCCAATATTAATATTAACGTTACAGCATTCTGGTCATTCTAGATTTTATTTTATTTATTTTATTTTACCTTTATTTAACCAGGTAGGCAAGTTGAGAACAAGTTCTCATTTACAATTGCGACCTGGCCAAGATAAAGCAAAGCAGTTCGACAGATAAAACGACACAGAGTTACACATGGAGTAAAAACAAACATACAGTCAATAATGCAGTATAAACAAGTCTATATACAATGTGAGCAAATGAGGTGAGAAGGGAGGTAAAGGCAAAAAAGGCCATGATGGCAAAGTAAATACAATATAGCAAGTAAAATACTGGAATGGTAGTTTTGCAATGGAAGAATGTGCAAAGTAGAAGAAAAAAAATAATGGGGTGCAAAGGAGCAAAATAAATAAATAAATTAAAATTAAATACAGTTGGGAAAGAGGTAGTTGTTTGGGCTAAATTATAGGTGGGCTATGTACAGGTGCAGTAATCTGTGAGCTGCTCTAGCCCACTCTAGATGGTTTGGGGAAGGGCCTTTCCTGTTTCAGCATGACAAAGCCCCCGTGACCAAAGCGAGGTCCATACAGAAATGATTTGTCGAGATCGGTGTGAAAGAACTTGACTGGCCTGCACAGAGCCCTGACCTCAACCCCATCAAACACCTTCGGGATGAATTGGAATTCCGACTGTGAGCCAGGACTAATCACCCCCAACATTTTGTGGCTGAATGGAAGCAAGTCCCCTCAGCAATGTTCCAACATCTAGTGGAAATCTTTCCCAGAAAAGTGGAGGCTGTTATAGTAGCAATGGAGGGACCAACTCCATATTAAGGGAGTGAACAGCTAATGGCTAGATGTGTGGCTGAAGTGCAATAGAGATTGCGTCATCTGTGGATCTGTTGGGGCGGTATCCTAATTGGACTGGGCCCAGGGTGTCTGGGTTCATAGTGTTGATATGTGTCATGACCAGCCTTTCAAAGCCCTTCATAATTACAGATGTGAGCGTTTCAGGGTGATAGTCATTTAGGCAGGTTACCTTGGGTTCTTAGGAACAGGGACAATGGTGGTCAGCTTGAAATACGTTGGGATTACAGACTGGGACAATGAGAGATTGAAAATGTCTGTGAAGACATTTGCCAGCTGGTCTCTACAAGCTCTGATAACGAGCCCTGGTATTCCGTCTGGCCCGGCAGCCTTGCGAGTGTTGACCTGTTGAAAAGTCTTACTGCATGCTCTGAGAACGCACCCTGGTATTCTGTGGATGTCCTCCTGTCTGTTAATGGGTTGGTTGGTCCTGGTCAGTCCTGGTTGTCCTGTCTCTTAATGGGATGGATGGTCCTGGTTGTCCTGTCTGTTAATGGGAAGGTTGGTCCTGGTTGTCCTGTCTGTTAATGGGGTGGTTGGTCCTGGTTGTCCTGTCTGTTAGTGGGGTGGTTGGTCCTGGTTGTCCTGTCTGTTAATGGGATGGTTGGTCCTGGTTGTCTTGTCTGTTAATGGGATGGTTGGTCCTGGTTGTCCTGTCTGTTAATGGGATGGTTGGTCCTGGTTGTCCTCCTGTCTGCTAATGGGTTGGTTGGTCCTGGTCAGTCCTGGTTGTCCTGTCTGTTAATGGGAAGGTTGGTCCTGGTTGTCCTGTCTGTTAATGGGGTGGTTGGTCCTGGTTGTCCTGTCTGTTAATGGGGTGGTTGGTCCTGGTTGTCCTGTCTGTTAATGGGATGGTTGGTCCTGGTTGTCCTGCCTGTTAATGGGTTGGTTGGTCCTGGTTGTCCTCCGGTCTGTTAATGGGATGGTTGGTCCTGGTTGTCTTGTCTGTTAATGGGATGGTTGGTCCTGGTTGTCCTGTCTGTTAATGGGATGGTTGGTCCTGGTTGTCTTCCTGTCTGCTAATGGGTTGGTTGGTCCTGGTCAGTCCTGGTTGTCCTGTCTGTTAATGGGAAGGTTGGTCCTGGTTGTCCTGTCTGTTAATGGGGTGGTTGGTCCTGGTTGTCCTGTCTGTTAATGGGATGGTTGGTCCTGGTTGTCCTGCCTGTTAATGGGTTGGTTGGTCCTGGTTGTCCTCCGGTCTGTTAATGGGATGGTTGGTCCTGGTTTTCTTGTCTGTTAATGGGATGGTTGGTCCTGGTTGTCCTGTCTGTTAATGGGATGGTTAATGGGATGGTTGGTCCTGGTTGTCCTCCTGTCTGCTAATGGGTTGGTTGGTCCTGGTCAGTCTTGGTTGTCCTGTCTGTTAATGGGATGGATGGTCCTGGTTGTGCTGTCTGTTAATGGGATGGTTGGTCCTGGTTGTCCTCCTGTCTGTTAATGGGTTGGTTGGTCCTGGTCAGTCCTGGTTGTCCTGTCTCTTAATGGGATGGTTGGTCCTGGTTGTCCTGTCTGTTAATGGGATGGTTAGTCCTGGTTGTCCTGTCTGTTAATGGGATGGTTGGTCCTGGTTTTCCTGTCTGTTAATGGGATGGTTGGTCCTGGTTGTCCTGTCTGTTAATGGGATGGTTGGTCCTGGTTGTCCTCCTGTCTGTTAATGGGATGGTTGGTCCTGGTTGTCCTGTCTGTTACTGGGATGGTTGGTCCTGGTTGTCCTCCTGTCTGTTAATGGGATGGTTGGTCCTGGTTGTCCTCCTGTCTGTTAATGGGATGGTTGGTCCTGGTTGTCCTGTCTGTTACTGGGATGGTTGGTCCTGGTTGTCCTCCTGTCTGTTAATGGGATGGTTGGTCCTGGTTGTCCTCCTGTCTGTTAATGGGATGGTTGGTCCTTGTTTTCCAGTCTGTTAATGGGATGGTTGGTCCTGGTTTTCCTGTCTGTTAATGGGATGGTTGGTCCTGGTTGTCCTCCTGTCTGTTAATGGGATGGTTGGTCCTTGTTTTCCAGTCTGTTAATGGGATGGTTGGTCCTGGTTTTCCTGTCTGTTAGTGGTCGTCAGAGTTGATGTCTTGATGTCCTGATTCTGCAGAGCTGCTTATTTTATACTAATTTATCTAATTGATTTATGACTCTGTAAATCAGACCTCTCTCTCTTTTTTAGTTACTGAGCCAAAGGGACAGTAGATGAGTAATGTGATAGCGACAAACCATAGACCAGGACTGTAAAAAATGCTCTGTTTATAAGTATCTCTAATAGTTACTCTATCACGTTTGTGAGTGCATGTGATTGTGTTCCCGCGCACGTGTACTTATGTGTGTGCATTATCGCGTGTGTTTCTATGCATGATTGTGTGCATTGTGTATACTTGTGGACTCGTGTGAGTCTTACGACAGATAGTTGAAATCAAAAGCGTACCAAAGTTCAACGAGAACTGCATGGAGTGTAATGGAATGTCTAAACAATGTTTTCTCTGGGATGCCAAGCCTGAGGGACCTAGCAGGGCCTTGGTAACTACCTAACCCTGGGATGCCAAGCCTGAGGGACCCAGTAGGGCCTTGGTAACTACCTAACCATGGGATGCCAAGCCTGAGGGACCCAGTAGGGCCTTGGTAACTACCTAAACCTGGGATGCCAAGCCTGAGGGACCCAGTAGGGCCTTGGTAACTACCTAACCCTGGGATGCCAAGCCTGAGGGACCCAGTAGGGCCTTGGTAACAACCTAACCCTGGGATGCCAAGCCTGAGGGACCCAGTAGGGCCTTGGTAACTACCTAACCCTGGGATGCCAAGACTGAGGGACCCAGTAGGGCCTTGGTAACTACCTAACCCTGGGATGCCAAGCCTGAGGGACCCAGTAGGGCCTTGGTAACTACCTAACCCTGGGATGCCAAGCCTGAGGGACCCAGTAGGGCCTTGGTAACTACCTAACCCTGGGATGCCAAGCCTGAGGGACCCAGTAGGGCCTTGGTAACTACCTAACCCTGGGATGCCAAGCCTGAGGGACCCAGTAGGGCCTTGGTAACTACCTAACCCTGGGATGCCAAGCCTGAGGGACCCAGTAGGGCCTTGGTAACTACCTAACCCTGGGATGCCAAGCCTGAGGGACCCAGTAGGGCCTTGGTAACTACCTAACCCTGGGATGCCAAGCCTGAGGGACCCAGTAGGGCCTTGGTAACTACCTAACCCTGGGTTGCCAAGCCTGAGGGACCCAGTAGGGCCTTGGTAACTACCTAAACCTGGGATGCCAAGCCTGAGGGACCTTCAATTGGTCAGGAGCCAGACAGGGTGCCTAAGAAGGAATTAATTAAAAAAATGTAGGCTATATTATACACAGAAATACATTGTGATGCATATGTGAGTGAAACACACTAGGCTGGTAGGGATTCAGCATTGAAAAAAACATTTCATTGGATTAAATCATTATGGTCCATAATTGCGCATATACAGTAGGCTGTCACTTACTTAGAATGAAATAAGAATGTAAACTGAAAAAAAGCCTTATTCAGCTCATGCTAAACCCCCGTCGGGTCACTCTAGCCAGGCTGGGCAGGGATGCTAAACCCCCGTCGGGTCACTCTAGCCAGGCTGGGCAGGGATGCTAAACCCCCGTCGGGTCACTCTAGCCAGGCTGGGCAGGGATGCTAAACCCCCGTCGCGTCACTCTAGCCAGGCTGGGCAGGGATGCTAAACCCCCGTCGGGTCACTCTAGCCAGGCTGGGCAGGGATGGTAAACCCCCGTCGGGTCACTCTAGCCAGGTTGGGCGGTGATGCTAAACCCCCGTCGGGTCACTCTAGCCAGGCTGGGCAGGGATGGTAAACCCCTGTCGGGTCACTCTAGCCAGGTTGGGCGGTGATGCTAAACCCCCGTCGGGTCCCTCTAGCCAGGTTGGGCAGGGATGGTAATCACCCATAGGTACTGTAGACCTGAAGGTTTTCAGGCAGAATAACCTTGTCAACATGGGAAGCTCCTTGTAAGAGGTACTATGTCAGCCCTATTGGGCCAAAATCAATGACAGCCTATTGAACGAAAATGTACGATTATTTTAAGAGATTGGATTTTTATTTGGTAAAGCCTTTGCTACAAGGACACTTAGCTAGCTACCCACCTCGTTCCTTTCTGTTAGCATGCATACATAGTAGCCCATTATGACACCTGGACAGAGTCTGAGGACACAGGGAGGGAAATGATCTCTGAGAAACTGGTGGGTTTCGACAGGACTGGACAGGTGACAGGACTGGACAGGTAACAGTACTGGACAGTTGTTAGGACTGGACAGGTGTTAGGACTGGACAGGTGCCAGGACTGGACAGGTACCAGGACTGGACAGGTGACAGGACTGGACAGGTGTTAGGACTGGATAGGTGCCAGGACTGGACAGGTACCAGGACAGGACACAGGCTCAGGATGATAGTAGTTCAGTTCCTGAGGTTCAAGGACAGGATAGCTGTTCTGGAAAGAGCCAAGAACTTGAGAGGAACGTATAGCTTCCTCAACGAGGACTATCCTGAAACTGTGCACCAGAAGAGGAAGGAACTTATCCCAGCCATGAAAGCTGCCACAGCGTGTGGGCACATTGCTTAGATCCACTATGACAGGCTATTGTCCACCCTCCCTCCCTCCCAAAAGCCTGGATGGGATGAGAGAGCCAAGCTTATGGGTTCGTAGCTTCAACCCCGCAGCCGACACACGCACTTACACACTCTGATTAATGGACTGCTGAATGTATATTTTGTTTACTCTTTTCCATATAATGTCTATCTCTGATAAGCTACCCAGGATAGGGCTGAAAATAGCCCATATTAATATAAGTAGCCTTAGAAGTAAGGTTCATGAAATCAAAAACATCATAACATTAATATATTAGCCATTTCTGAGACTCACTTTATCAGGGATCAAGGTAAGACCCAGATACAGACTGTCGAAGTAACGCTGTTTATTGTAGCAACAAGGGCAGGCAAAGACCGGTCAAGGGGTCGAACATCCAGGCTAAGGCAAAGGTACAGGACTGCAGGCAGGCTCAGGGTCAGGCAGAGAGGTCAGGCGGGCGGGCGGGTAGAGGGTCAGGACAGGCAACGGCCAAAACCCGGGAGGACTAGCAAAGAGAGGCTGGGAAACGATAGGAGCTGACAGGAAGAAAACGCTGGTCAGTTTGAACGAACAAGACGAACCGACAACAAACAGACAGAGGACACAGGTATAAATACACCGGGGATAATAGGATAGGTGAAACAGATCAGGCCGTGACACCCTTAGATCATTCATTTGAAGATACATCAGTAGCAATACAAGGAAACAACATCTATAGAAGAGACAGGAATGCTTATGGGGGAGGTATTGCTGTATATTTTCAGAGCCATATCCCTGTAATGCTTAGAGAAGATCTTACTTCAAGTGTTCATGAAGTCCTTTTCTTTAGGGGTGTTGCTGTAGGACACCAAGTGCTAACAGTCAGTATAATATGTGTGAAATGCTTGATAGTCTATGTGATGTAAACAGAGAGGTCTACTTTCTTGGGGACCTGAATATTGACTGGTTTTCATCAAGCTTTCCAATCAAGAGGAAGCTTCTCACTGTAACCAGTGTCTGTAATCTGGTTCAGGTTATTAATCAACCCACTCAACAGGAAGCTTCTCACTGTAACCAGTGTCTGTAATCTGGTTCAGGTTATTAATCAACCCACTCAACAGGAAGCTTCTCACTGTAACCAGTGTTTGTAATCTGGTTCAGGTTATTAATCAACCCACTCAACAGGAAGCTTCTCACTGTAACCAGTGTCTGTAATCTGGTTCAGGTTATTAATCAACCCACTCAACAGGAAGCTTCTCACTGTAACCAGTGCCTGTAATCTGGCTCAGGTTATTAATCAACCTACCAGGGTGTTTACAAACACTACAGGAACAAGATCATCCACATGTATTGATCCACATGTATTGATCCACATGTATTGATTCACATGTATTGATCCACATGTATTGATCCACATGTATTAATTCACATGTATTGATCCACATGTATTGATTTCAAGGTTTTACTGGTAACCTAGAAAGCATTACATTACATGAAAACCAGTCAATATTCAGGTCCCCAAGAAAGTAGGCAGGTTACCTTGCACTTGATACATTTATGAAATAGCTTCTTCCAATTATTGATAAACATGCACCTGTTAATAAACTGACGGTTAGACCTGTTAAGGCTCCAAGGATGGATGAGAGAATTGAATAAACTGTCTGGTTGAAAGAGATGGGGCAAAAGGAGTGTCTAATAATTCTGTCAGCACATCTGACTTAATGCAACATTGAGAAATGATGTGACTCAACAAAATGAAGAAGAAATGTTTATTATGAAGCCAAGATCTGCATCTGCATCTGCTTGAGGACTTTGTGACGTCTGGAGCTAGACGACAGTGTGATCTCGCTCTCCGAAGCTGCTGTGAGCAACACCTTTCAACAGGTCAACGTTCTAAAGGCCTCTGGGCCAGACGGATAACCAGGATGTGTGCTCAGAGAATGCGCAGACCAACTGGCAACTGGCATTTTCACAGTCCGACACACACACACACTAACACCACCAGACATGCCTCCAGGGGTCTTTTCACAGCACCAACACACACACACACTAACCCCACCAGACAAGCCACCAGGGGTCTTCACACAGCACCGACACACACACACTAACCCCACCAGACAAGCCACCAGGGGTCTTTTCACAGCACCGACACACACACACACTAACACCACCAGACATGCCACCAGGGGTCTTTTCACAGTCCGACACACACACACACTAACCCCACCAGACAAGCCACCAGGGGTCTTTACACAGCACCGACATACACAAACACTAACCCCACCAGACAAGCCACCAGGGGTCTTTTCACAGTCCGACACACACACACACACTAACTCCACCAGACAAGCCAGCAGGGGTTGTTTCACAGCACCGACACACACACACACACACTAACCCCACCAGACAAGCCACCAGGGGTGTTTTCACAGTCCCCAGATCCAGAACAAATTCAAGGAAAAGTTCGGTATTATAAAGAGCAATGAGTTCAACAGGTCAACGTTCTCAAGGCCTCTGGGCCAGACAGATAACCAGGATGTGTGCTCAGAGAATGCGCAGACCAACTGGCAAGTGTCTTCACTGACATTTTCAAATCTCTCCTTGACGGAGTCTGTAATACCTATATGTATCAACTAGACCACCATAGTCCCTGTGCCTGAGGAAGCGATGGTAACCTGCCTAAATGATTACTGCCCAGTAGCACTCACGTCGGTAGCCATGAAGTGCATTGAAAGGCTGGTCATGGTTCACATCAACACCATCATCCCGGAAACCCATAGATCCAATTCTCATACCGCCCCAACAATCGCACTCCACAACTCCTTTTCCCACCTGGACAGAAGGAGCTGTTCATCCAATTCTCATCCCGCCCCAACAATCACACTCCACAACGCCTTTTCCCACCTGGACAGAAGGAGCTGTTCATCCAATTCTCATACCGCCCCAACAATCACACTCCACAACGCCTTTTCCCACCTGGACAGAAGGAGCTGTTCATCCAATTCTCATACCGCCCCAACAATCACACTCCACAATGCCTTTTCCCACCTGGACAAAGGGAACACTGATGTGAGAATGCTATTCATTGACTACAGCATTGTGTTCAACAACATAGTGCCCTCAAAGCTGATCACTAAGCTAAGGACCCTGGGACTAAACACCTCCCTCTGCAACTGGATCCTGGACTTCTTGACAGGCCGCCCCGCCCCGGTAAGGGTAGGCAGCAATACAACCGCCACGCTGATCCTCAACACAGGGGCCCCTCAGGGGTGCGTGCTTAGTCCGCTCCTGTTCTCCCTGTTCACCTACGACTGCATGGCCAGGCACGACTCCAACACCATCATTCAGTTTGCTGATGACACAACAGTGGTAGGCCTGATCACCAACAACAATGAGCCTATAGGGAGGAGGTCAGAGACCTGGCCGTGTGGCCATGTGGTTCCAGGACAACAACCTCTCCCTCAATGTGAGCAAGACAAAGGAGCTGATCGTGGACTGCAAGAAAAGGAGTGCAGATCAGGCCCCCCATTAACATCGACGGGGCTGTAGTTGAGCGGGTGGAGAGTTTCAAGTTCCTTGGTGTCCACATCACCAACGAACTCTCACGGTCCAAACACACTAAGACAGTCGTGAAGAGTTGAGGAACGAGGGATGACTGCGATACTGCTTGTTTCTATTCGTAACATTAATGTGTTGGAAATGTCCTAGTTGTTTACATAGTCAACTTACACACAGCACCGACACACACACACACTAACCCCACCAGACATGCCACCAGGGATATTTTCACAGGCCGACACACACACACACTAACCCCACCAGACAAGCCACCAGGGGTCTTTTCACAGTCCGACACACACACACACACTAACCCCACCAGACAAGCCACCAGGGATATTTTCACAGTCTGACACACACACACACACTAACCCCACCAGACAAGCCACCATGGGTCTTTTCACAGCACCGACACACACACACACACTAACCCCACCAGACATGCCACCAGGGGTCTTTTCACAGTCCGACACACACACACACACACTAACCCCACCAGACAAGCCACCAGGGGTCTTTTCACAGCACCGACACACACAAAAACACTAACCCCACCAGACATGCCACCAGGGGTCTTTTCACAGTCCGACACACACACACACACACACTAACCCCACCAGACAAGCCACCAGGGGTCTTTTCACAGTCCGACACACACACACACACTAACCCCACCAGACAAGCCACCAGGGGTTTTTACACAGCACCGACACACAGAGGTCTCAGGGTAGTTCATATTATTGTGTACGTAAATCTTTGACACTGCAATTAGTGTGATACATTCTGTTATGTTGTTATGATACATTCTGTTTTATTATGAATGGAATAATAGTAGTACAATATCATGCAAATGATATGACATATAGTATCATACGTCTTACGGAAATAACATACAAATTGGATGACATATGGCTTCTGAGGCCAGACTGAGTAGAGAAAGAGAGAGGTCTCCCAGCCCGGTAGAGAAAGACAAAGGTCTCCCAGCCCGGTAGAGAAAGACAGAGGTCTCCCAGCCCGGTAGAGAAAGACAGAGGTCTCCCAGCCCGGTAGAGAAAGTCAGAGGTCTCCCAGCCCGGTAGAGAAAGACAGAGGTCTCCCAGCCCGGTAGAGAAAGACAGAGGTCTCCCAGCCCGGTAGAGAAAGACAGAGGTCTCCCAGCCCGGTAGAGAAAGACAGAGGTCTCCCAGCCCGGTAGAGAAAGACAGAGGTCTCCCAGCCCGGTAGAGAAAGACAGAGGTCTCCCAGCCCGGTAGAGAAAGACAGAGGTCTCCCGGCCCGGTAGAGAAAGACAGAGGTCTCCCAGCCCGGTCAGCAGAGACCTCTGTCCCAGAGGTTCATTGCGTCACTCGGTCATAACATTTGTAGATCCTGAATGCTGTGAGGTGACAGAGAATTTTCTTCAATTTCTCAGAGAGCAGGAAGAGATGAGAGAGAGTAGTTAAAGAGAAAGCAGAGGGGAAGTAGGCACTTGAGATGACGAGGATGGAATCTAGAGGGCTCTCCTTACCAGATGACCCTGGGGTGGGAGGGAGGGAGGGAGGGAGGGAGGGAGGGAGAGGGAGGGAGGGAGGGAGGGAGGGAGGGAGGGAGAGAGGGAGGGAGGGAGGGAGGGAGAGGGAGGGGGAGAGAGAGAGAGAGGGGGAGGGAGGGAGGGAGGGGGGGAGGGAGGGAGGGAGAGAGAGAGAGAGAGAGAGAGAGAGAGAGAGAGAGAGAGAGAGAGAGAGAGATGCTGTGAGAAAACGAGCTCTGCATCTTTCCTCCAGAACTGGCATCATGGCGTGACTCCAAGTCTCTTCTTCTTCTCTCCTCTCCTCCTCTTATCTCAGTACAGATTAGAACAGCTAGATGTTTAGACATGAACATGCTGCTGGCCCTCAGGCCCAGACACATATCTACATAACTATGACCCTGGGTTAGTGTCCCAAACAGCACCCTAGCATTACGGGGATCTGGTCGTAGTAGTGCACTACATAGGGAATAGGGCAATGGTCTAAAGTAGTGCACTACATAGGGAATAGGGTACTGTTTGGTACACGTCCCCGGTCTCCTCGTTAGTGAGAAGCTACACGTGTTGCTGACTGGCCCCACTGGCCTCACAGGCTGCTATTGTCCAGTACAAACACAACCTCTGTATTGGGATAGGGAGACATAATACGCATTCCCAAAATGGCCCCCTATTCACTGTATAGTGCACTACTTTAGACCAGAGCCTTAATTGGGCTCTGGACAACAGTAGTGCACTAGGTAGGCAATAGGGTGCCATAGGCCTCTGGTCTAAAGTAATGTACTATATAGGGAATAGGGCTCTGGTCTAAAGTAGTGCACTATATAGGGAATAGGGCTCTGGTCTAAAGTAGTACCACTATATAGGGAATAGGGCTCTGGTCTAAAGTAGTGCACTATATATAGGGAATAGGGTGCCATAGGGCTCTGGTCTAAAGTAGTGTACTATATATAGGGAATAGGGTGCCATAGGGCTCTGGTCTAAAGTAGTGCTCTATATAGGGAATAGGGCTCTGGTCTATAGTAGTGTACTATATAGGGAATAGGGCTCTGGTCTATAGTAGTACCACTATATAGGGAATAGGGCTCTGGTCTATAGTAGTACCACTATATAGGGAATAGGGCTCTGGTCTATAGTAGTACCACTATATAGGGAATAGGGCTCTGGTCTAAAGTAGTACCACTATATAGGGAATAGGGCTCTGGTCTAAAGTAGTACCACTATATAGGGAATAGGGCTCTGGTCTATAATAGTACCACTATATAGGGAATAGGGCTCTGGTCTATAGTAGTACCACTATATAGGGAATAGGGCTCTGGTCTATAGTAGTACCACTATATAGGGAATAGGGCTCTGGTCTATAGTAGTACCACTATATAGGGAATAGGGCTCTGGTCTAGAGTAGTGTACTATATAGGGAATAGGGCTCTGGTCTATAGTAGTACCACTATATAGGGAATAGGACCCTGGTCTATAGTAGTACCACTATATAGGGAATAGGGCTCTGGTCTATAGTAGTACCACTATATAGGGAATAGGGCTCTGGTCTATAGTAGTACCACTATATAGGGAATAGGGCTCTGGTCTATAGTAGTACCACGATATAGGGAATAGGGCTCTTGTCTAAAGTAGTGCACTATATAGGGAATAGGGCTCTGGTCTATAGTAGTGTACTATATAGGGAATAGGGCTCTGGTCTATAGTAGTACCACTATATAGGGAATAGGGCTCTGGTCTATAGTAGTACCACTATATAGGGAATAGGGCTCTGGTCTAAAGTAGTACCACTATATAGGGAATAGGGCTCTGGTCTAAAGTAGTACCACTATATAGGGAATAGGGCTCTGGTCTATAGTAGTACCACTATATAGGGAATAGGGCTCTGGTCTATAGTAGTAGCACTATATAGGGAATAGGGCTCTGGTCTATAGTAGTACCACTATATAGGGAATAGGGCTCTGGTCTATAGTAGTACCACTATATAGGGAATAGGGCTCTGGTCTAGAGGAGTGTACTATATAGGGAATAGGGCTCTGGTCT
>NW_022261980.1:17656003-17693503 GCF_002021735.2 Oncorhynchus kisutch
GGTATCAGTCAGCAGTCAGCAGGTATCAGTCAGCAGTCAGCAGGTATCAGTCAGCAGATATCAGTCAGCAGGTATCAGTCAGCAGGTATCAGCCATCAGTCAGCAGGTATCAGTTAGCAGTCAGCAGGTATCAGTCAGCAGGTATCAGTCATCAGTCAGCAGAAATCAGTCAGCAGTCATCAGTCAGCAGTCAGCAGTTATCAGGTATCAGTCATCAGTCAGCAGTCAGCAGTCATCCGTAATCAGTCAACTGAAATGTGTGATCCGGTCTCAACAGTAGTTGTTACTAAACTACGTGATGCTGATCTACAGTTGAAGTAGTGGTCAGACTGAGTGCGTATCTGATCTGAGAGTTTGGCATCAACGGAAGCAGCAGAGTGTCTTGTCTCATTCACGTCATGTGTTCTCTTGTTATCAGCAAACAGTGGAAGTGTTGTTTCATTGTGACTGACCTGAAAAAAAGAGACAAGCAACAACAATGTCTCTCAGTCCTAATAATAATAATAATAAAAGTTGTTTGACGGGTGCTTATATTTATCCTATTTCACATTTGTTCATGTTCAAGTGTATTAATACGCATGTGTGAGTTGTAAATGTCAGAGAGTGTGGTCACGGCCAGGACCTATCCCTATCCCTATCCCTATCCCTTCTCCCCCTGAGAAACCCTCGGAGAGTGTGGTCACGGCCAGGGTCTATCCCTTCTCCCCCTGAGAAACCCTCAGAGAGTGTGGTCACGGCCAGGACCTATCCCTATCCCTATCCCTTCTCCCCCTGAGAAACCCTCAGAGAGTGTGGTCACGGCCAGGACCTATCCCATCTCCCCTGAGAAACCCTCGGAGAGTGTGGTCACGACCAGGGTCTATCCCTTCTCCCCCTGAGAAACCCTCTGAGAGTGTGGTCACGGACAGGACCTATCCCATCTCCCCTGAGAAACCCTCGGAGAGAGGGGTCACGGCCAGGACCTATCCCATCTCCCCTGAGAAACCCTCGGAGAGAGTGGTCACGGCCAGGACCTATTGCGAAAGGTCCTGGCCGTGACCACTCTCCCCCCTGAGAAACCCTCAGAGAGTGGGGTCACGGACAGGGTCTATCCCATCTCCCCCTGAGAAACCCTCGGAGAGTGTGGTGACGGTATAGGGTCTCCATATCCCATCTCCCTTGAGAAACCCTCGGAGAGTGTGGTCATGGTCAGGACCTATCCCATCTCCCCTGAGAAACCCTCGGAGAGTGGGGTCACGGACAGGGTCTATCCCATCTCCCCTGAGAAACCCTCGGAGAGTGGGGTCACGGACAGGGTCTATCCCATCTCCCCCTGAGACACCCTCAGAGAGAGGGGTCACGGCCAGGGTCTATCCCATCTCCCCCTGAGACACCCTCAGAGAGTGGGGTCATGGCCAGGGTCCCCATATCCCATCTCCCCCTGAGACACCATCAGAGAGAGAGTGGGGTCACGGACAGGGTCCATATATCCCATCTCCCCCTGAGAGACCCTCTGAGAGTGGGGTCACAGCCAGGGTCTATCCATCTCCCCATGAGACACACAATGAGAGTGGGGTCATGGCCAGGGTCCCCATATCCCATCTCCCCCTGAGACACCATCGGAGAGAGAGTGGGGTCACGGACAGGGTCCATATATCCCATCTCCCCCTTGAGACCCTCAGAGAGTGGGGTCACGGCCAGGGTCTATCCCATCTCCCCCTGAGACACCCTTTTGAGAGTGGGGTCACGGCCAGGGTCCATATATCCCATCTCCCCCTTGAGAACCTCAGAGAGTGGGGTCACGGCCATGGTCTATCCCATCTCCCCTGAGACCCTGGGAGAGTGAAGTCACGGCCAGGACCTATCCCATCTACCCCTGAGAAACCCTCAGAGAGTGGGTTCACGGACAGCAGTGGTGGAAAGTACTTAAGTAAAAATATTTGAAGGTCTCAAGTAGTTTTCTGGGGGTAAATATATAGACATCTCTATGGGTGGGCTCTGTACTTCACTATTTATATTTTTTTGCAACTTTTACTTTTACTTCACTACCTTCCCGAAGAAAATGTCGTCTCCGGTCTACTAGCTGCCACTGAAGGTGGCTCCTCTTTCTGTTCGGGTGGCGCTCGGCGGTCGTCGTCGCCGGTCTACTAGCTGCCACTGATGGTGGCTCCTCTTCCTGTTCGGGTGGTGCTCGGTGGTCGTCGTCTCCGGTCTACTAGCTGCCACTGAAGGTGGCTCCTCTTTCTGTTCGGGTGGTGCTCGGTGGTCGTCGTCTCCGGTCTACTAGCTGCCACTGAAGGTGGCTCCTCTTTCTGTTCGGGTGGTGCTCGGTGGTCGTCGTCTCCGGTCTACTAGCTGCCACTGAAGGTGGCTCCTCTTTCTGTTCGGGTGGTGCTCGGTGGTCGTCGTCTCCGGTCTACTAGCTGCCACTGAAGGTGGCTCCTCTTTCTGTTCGGGTGGTGCTCGGTGGTCGTCGTCTCCGGTCTACTAGCTGCCACTGAAGGTGGCTCCTCTTTCTGTTCGGGTGGTGCTCGGTGGTCGTCGTCTCCGGTCTACTAGCTGCCACTGAAGGTGGCTCCTCTTTCTGTTCGGGTGGTGCTCGGTGGTCGTCGTCTCCGGTCTACTAGCTGCCACTGAAGGTGGCTCCTCTTTCTGTTCGGGTGGAGCTCGGTGGTCGTCGTCTCCGGTCTACTAGCTGCCACTGAAGGTGGCTCCTCTTCCTGTTCGGGTGGCGCTCGGCGGTCGTCGTCGCCGGTCTACTAGCTGCCACTGAAGGTGGCTCCTCTTCCTGTTCGGGTGGAGCTCGGTGGTCGTCGTCTCCGGTCTACTAGCTGCCACTGATGGTGGCTCCTCTTCCTGTTCGGGTGGTGCTCGGTGGTCGTCGTCTCCGGTCTACTAGCTGCCACTGAAGGTGGCTCCTCTTCCTGTTCGGGTGGTGCTCGGTGGTCGTCGTCTCCGGTCTACTAGCTGCCACTGAAGGTGGCTCCTCTTCCTGTTCGGGTGGCGCTCGGCGGTCGTCGTCGCCGGTCTACTAGCTGCCACTGAAGGTGGCTCCTCTTTCTGTTCGGGTGGTGCTCGGTGGTCGTCGTCTCCGGTCTACTAGCTGCCACTGAAGGTGGCTCCTCTTCCTGTTCGGGTGGAGCTCGGTGGTCGTCGTCTCCGGTCTACTAGCTGCCACTGATGGTGGCTCCTCTTCCTGTTCGGGTGGTGCTCGGTGGTCGTCGTCTCCGGTCTACTAGCTGCCACTGAAGGTGGCTCCTCTTCCTGTTCGGGTGGTGCTCGGTGGTCGTTGTCTCCGGTCTACTAGCTGCCACTGAAGGTGGCTCCTCTTCCTGTTCGGGTGGTGCTCGGTGGTCGTTGTCTCCGGTCTACTAGCTGCCACTGAAGGTGGCTTCCCTTCCTGTTCGGGTGGAGCTCGGTGGTCGTTGTCTCCGGTCTACTAGCTGCCACTGAAGGTGGCTCCTCTTCCTGTTCGGGTGGCGCTCGGCGGTCGTAGTCACCGGTCTACTAGCTGCCACTGAAGGTGGCTCCTCTTCCTGTTCGGGTGGCGCTCGGCGGTCGTCGTCGCCGGTCTACTAGCTGCCACTGAAGGTGGCTCCTCTTCCTGTTCGGGTGGCGCTCGGCGGTCGTCGTTGCCGGTCTACTAGCTGCCACTGAAGGTGGCTCCTCTTCCTGTTCGGGTGGCGCTCGGCGGTCGTTGTCTCCGGTCTACTAGCTGCCACTGAAGATGGCTCCCCTTTCTGTTCGGGTGGCGCTCGGTGGTCATTGTCTCCGGTCTACTAGCTGCCACTGAAGGTGGCTCCTCTTCCTGTTCGGGTGGCAATCGGCGGTCGTCGTCGCCGGTCTACTAGCTGCCACTGAAGGTGGCTCCTCTTCCTGTTCGGGTGGCGCTCGACGGTCGTCGTCGCCGGTCTACTAGCTGCCACTGAAGGTGGCTCCTCCTCCTGTTCGGGTGGTGCTCGGTGGTCTTCGTCTCCGGTCTACTAGCTGCCACTGAAGGTGGCTCCTCTTCCTGTTCGGGTGGTGCTCGGTGGTCGTCGTCTCCGGTCTACTAGCTGCCACTGAAGGTGGCTCCTCTTCCTGTTCGGGTGGTGCTCGGCGGTCGTCGTCTCCGGTCTACTAGCTGCCACTGAAGGTGGCTCCTCTTCCTATTCGGGTGGTGCTCGGCGGTCGTCGTCGCCGGTCTACTAGCTGCCACTGAAGGTGGCTCCTCTTCCTGTTCGGGTGGCGCTCGGCGGTCGTCGTCGCCGGTCTACTAGCTGCCACTGAAGGTGGCTCCTCTTCCTGTTCGGGTGGTGCTCGGTGGTCGTCGTCTCCGGTCTACTAGCTGCCACTGAAGGTGGCTCCACTTCCTGTTCGGGTGGTGCTCGGTGGTCGTTGTCTCCGGTCTACTAGCTGCCACTGAAGGTGGCTCATCTTCCTTTTCGGGTGGTGCTCGGTGGTCGTTGTCTCCGGTCTACTAGCTGCCACTGAAGGTGGCTCCTCTTCCTGTTCGGGTGGTGCTCAGTGTTCGTTGTCTCCGGTCTACTAGCTGCCACTGAAGGTGGCTCCTCTTCCTGTTCGGGTGGTGCTCGGTGGTCGTTGTCTCCGGTCTACTAGCTGCCACTGAAGGTGGCGCCTCTTCCTGTTCGGGTGGCGCTCGGCGGACATCGTCGCCGGTCTACTAGCTGCCACTGAAGGTGGCTCCTCTTCCTGTTCGGATGGCGCTCGGCGGTCGTCTCCGGTCTACTAGCTGCCACCGATCCTTTTTCCCTTTTCGTTTGGTTTTGTCTAATTCTTTTTTTTTTTGGGGGGTTGCTGTTATTTATGTTCGATTAGCCCGCTTGTGTTTGTGCTTGTTTCTGTTTTGTAAAGGTGTTGATTATTATTGTGGGTTTACCGATGTCCGGTTTGATACCAGTGTGAATTTTAGGCTTTAATATAAGGAATTTTAAATGATTTATACTTTTACTTTCAATACTTATGTAACGTCCAAAGAGTGAATGGGTGTGGAGTCAGGCGCAGAGAGCAAAGGATACGGGAAAAAACAGGCTTTAATGTCCAACCAAAACATGTACAAATAGGTGACGCCGAAACACTTACATCTCTATGGTAGACTGTGGCTGATGTTCTCTCCCTACATCTCTATGGTAGACCATGGCTGATGTTTTCTCCCTACATCTCTATGTTAGACTGTGGCTGATGTTCTCTCTCTACATCTCTATGGTAGACTGTGGCTGATGTTCTCTCCCTACATCTCTATGGTAGACTGTGACTGATGTTCTCTCTCTACATCTCTATGGTAGACTGTGGCTGATGTTCTCTCCCTACATCTCTATGGTAGACTGTGGCTGATGTTCTCTCCCTACATCTCTATGGTAGACTGTGGCTGATGTTCTCTCTCTACATCTCTATGGTACATCTCTATCTCCTTGCCGCCTGCTATAGACCACCCTCTGCCCCCAGCTGTGCCCTGGACACCATATGTGAACTGATTGCCCCCCATCTATCTTCAGAGTTCGTGCTGCTAGGCGACCTAAACTGGAACATGCTTAACACCCCAGCCATCCTACAATCTAAACTTGATGCCCTCAATCTCACACAAATTATCAATGAACCTACCAGGTACCTCCCCAAAGCCTTAAACACGGGCACCCTCATAGATATCATCCTAACCAACTTCCCCTCTAAATACACCTCTGCTGTCTTCAACCAAGATCTCAGCGATCACTGCCTCATTGCCTGCATCCGTAATGGGTCAGCGGTCAAACGACCTCCACTCATCACTGTAAAACGCTCCCTGAAACACTTCTGCGAGCAGGCCTTTCTAATCGACCTGGCCGGGGTATCCTGGAAGGATATTGATCTCATCCCGTCAGTAGAGGATGCCTGGATATTTTTTTTAAATGCCTTCCTAACCATCTTAAATAAACATGCCCCATTCAAGAAATTTAGAACCAGGAACAGATATAGCCCTTGGTTCTCCCCAGACCTGACTGCCCTTAACCAACACAAAAACATCCTATGGCGTTCTGCATTAGCATCGAACAGCCCCCGTGATATGCAGCTGTTCAGGGAAGCTAGAAACCATTATACACAGGCAGTTAGAAAAGCTAAGGCTAGCTTTTTCAAGCAGAAATTTGCTTCCTGCAACACTAACTCAAAAAAGTTCTGGGACACTGTAAAGTCCATGGAGAATAAGAACACCTCCTCCCAGCTGCCCACTGCACTGAAGATAGGAAACACTGTCACCACTGATAAATCCACCATAATTGAGAATTTCAATAAGCATTTTTCTACGGCTGGCCATGCTTTCCACCTGGCTACTCCTACCCCGGACAACAGCACTGCACCCCCAACAGCAACTCGCCCAAGCCTTCCCCATTTCTCCTTCTCCCAAATCCATTCAGCTGATGTTCTGAAAGAGCTGCAAAATCTGGACCCCTACAAATCAGCCGGGCTAGACAATCTGGACCCTTTCTTTCTAAAATTATCTGCCGAAATTGTTGCCACCCCTATTACTAGCCTGTTCAACCTCTCTTTCGTGTCGTCTGAGATTCCCAAAGATTGGAAAGCAGCTGCAGTCATCCCCCTCTTCAAAGGGGGGGACACTCTTGACCCAAACTGCTACAGACCTATATCTATCCTACCGTGCCTTTCTAAGGTCTTCGAAAGCCAAGTCAACAAACAGATTACCGACCATTTCGAATCTCACCATACCTTCTCTGCTATGCAATCTGGTTTCAGAGCTGGTCATGGGTGCACCTCAGCCACGCTCAAGGTCCTAAACGATATCTTAACCGCCATCGATAAGAAACATTACTGTGCAGCCGTATTCATTGATCTGGCCAAGGCTTTCGACTCTGTCAATCACCATATCCTCATCGGCAGACTCGACACTCTTGGTTTCTCAAATGATTGCCTCGCCTGGTTCACCAACTACTTCTCTGATAGAGTTCAGTGTGTCAAATCGGAGGGTCTGCTGTCCGGACCTCTGGCAGTCTCTATGGGGGTGCCACAGGGTTCAATTCTTGGACCGACTCTCTTCTCTGTATACATCAATGAGGTCGCTCTTGCTGCTGGTGAGTCCCTGATCCACCTCTACGCAGACGACACCATTCTGTATACTTCCGGCCCTTCTTTGGACACTGTGTTAACAACCCTCCAGGCAAGCTTCAATGCCATACAACTCTCCTTCCGTGGCCTCCAATTGCTCTTAAATACAAGTAAAACTAAATGCATGCTCTTCAACCAATC
Source organism: Oncorhynchus kisutch (assembly GCF_002021735.2). Lineage (NCBI taxonomy): Eukaryota > Metazoa > Chordata > Actinopteri > Salmoniformes > Salmonidae > Oncorhynchus > Oncorhynchus kisutch. The sequence goes on from NW_022261980.1 coordinate 17,663,219, forward strand.
GCTACCTGCACCTACCCGCCTGTCCAACATCACTACTCTGGACGGCTCTGACTTAGAATACGTGGACAACTACAAATACTTAGGTGTCTGGTTAGACTGTAAACTCTCCTTCCAGACCCATATCAAACATCTCCAATCCAAAGTTAAATCTAGAATTGGCTTCCTATTTCGCAACAAAGCATCCTTCACTCATGCTGCCAACATACCCTTGTAAAACTGACCATCCTACCAATCCTCGACTTTGGCGATGTCATTTACAAAATAGCCTCCAATACCCTACTCAACAAATTGGATGCAGTCTATCACAGTGCAATCCGTTTTATCACCAAAGCCCCATATACTACCCACCATTGCGACCTGTACGCTCTCGTTGGCTGGCCCTCGCTTCATACTCGTCGCCAAACCCACTGGCTCCATGTCATCTACAAGACCCTGCTAGGTAAAGTCCCCCCTTATCTCAGCTCGCTGGTCACCATAGCATCTCCCACCTGTAGCACACGCTCCAGCAGGTATATCTCTCTAGTCACCCCCAAAACCAATTCTTTCTTTGGCCGCCTCTCCTTCCAGTTCTCTGCTGCCAATGACTGGAACGAACTACAAAAATCTCTGAAACTGGAAACACTTATCTCCCTCACTAGCTTTAAGCACCAACTGTCAGAGCAGCTCACAGATTACTGCACCTGTACATAGACCACTTATAATTTAGCCCAAACAACTACCTCTTTCCCAACTGTATTTAATTTTAATTAATTTATTTATTTTGCTCCTTTGCACCCCATTATTTTTATTTCTACTTTGCACATTCTTCCATTGCAAAACTACCATTCCAGTATTTTACTTGCTATATTGTATTTACTTTGCCATCATGGCCTTTTTTGCCTTTACCTCCCTTCTCACCTCATTTGCTCACATTGTATATAGACTTGTTTATACTGCATTATTGACTGTATGTTTGTTTTTACTCCATGTGTAACTCTGTGTCGTTTTATCTGTCGAACTGCTTTGCTTTATCTTGGCCAGGTCGCAATTGTAAATGAGAACTTGTTCTCAACTTGCCTACCTGGTTAAATAAAGGTAAAATAAATAAATAAATAAAATGGTAGACTGTGACTGATGTTCTCTCTCTACATCTCTATGGTAGACTGTGGCTGATGTTTTCTCCCTACATCTCTATGGTAGACTGTGGCTGATGTTCTCCCTACATCTCTATGGTAGACTGTGGCTGATGTTCTCTCCCTACATCTCTATGGTAGACTGTGGCTGATGTTCTCTCCCTACATCTCTATGGTAGACTGTGGCTGATGTTTTCTCCCTACATCTCTATGGTAGACTGTGACTGATGTTCTCTCCCTACATCTCTATGGTAGACTGTGGCTGATGTTCTCTCCCTACATCTCTATGGTAGACTGTGACTGATGTTCTCTCCCTACATCTCTATGGTAGACTGTGGCTGATGTTCTCTCCCTACATCTCTATGGTAGACTGTGGCTGATGTTCTCTCTCTACATCTCTATGGTAGACTGTGGCTGATGTTCTCTCCCTACATCAGCAGAGAGGTCTGTTAGAGTGATACCTGTCCAATCTATTTGCAGGTACATGGCAACAGTTGAACAAGATGAAGGATAAAGGAAACCGCACACTGCTCTTGATAGTATCAGAGCCTTCATCAGAGCCTTCATCGGAGCCTTCGTCAGAGCCTTCATCGGAGCCTTCATCGGAGCCTTCATCAGAGCCTTCATCAGAGCCTTAATCGGAGCCTTCATCAGAGCCTTCATCGGAGCCTTCATCAGAGCCTTCATCGGAGCCTTCATCAGAGCCTTCGTCAGAGCCTTCGTCAGAGCCCCCGTCAGAGCCTTCATCAGAGCCTTCATCAGAGCCTTCGTCAGAGCTCATCAGAGCCTTCGTCAGAGCCTTCGTCAGAGCTCATCAGAGCCTTCGTCTGAGCTTTAGTCAGAGCCTTCGTCGGAGCCCTCGTCAGAGCCTTCGTCAGAGGCTTCGTCATAGCCATCGTCGGAGCTTTAGTCAGAGCCTTCGTCAGAGCCTTCGTCAGAACTCATCAGAGCCTTCGTCAGAGCTCATCAGAGCCTTCGTCAGAGCCTTCGTCGGAGCTTTCGTCAGAGCCTTCGTCAGAGCCTTCCTCAGAGCTCATCAGAGCCTTCGTCTCAGCTTTCGTCAGAGCCTTCGTCAGAGCCTTCATCAGAGCTCATCAGAGCCTTCATCGGAGCTTTCGTCAGAGCCTTCGTCAGAGCCTTCGTCAGAGCCTTCATCAGAGCTCATCAGAGCCTTCGTCGGAGCTTTCGTCAGAGCCTTCGTCAGAGCCTTCGTCAGAGCCTTCATCAGAGCTCATCAGAGCCTTCGTCGGAGCTTTCGTCAGAGCCTTCGTCAGAGCCTTCATCAGAGCTCATCAGAGCCTTCGTCAGAGCCTTCATCAGAGCCTTCGTCAAGAGCAGTGTGTTGTTTCCTTTTTTCTTCAGAGTGAAATATGTTAAAAATTAGTTTCCTCTTAAAACACAAACAACGCGTCAATGTGTACTTCATACCTGCATAATCGATGAGCAGCATTGCCTTACCTCAGGTAGCCACACAATCCCGAGAGAGAGAGAGAGAGAGAGATAGAGAGAGAGAGAGAGAGAGAGAGAGAGAGAGAGAGAGAGAGAGAGAGAAAGAGAGAGTGAGAGTGAGAGAGAGAGAATGTGTGTATGTGTGTTTGTGTGTGTGTGTGTGTGTGTCTCTGTGTATATGTGTGTATGTGTGTGTGTGTGTGTGTGTGTGTGTGTGTGAGTACTTCTGAGGTCAGGCTTATGTAAGAGTGTGTTGAGAGGAGGGTACTGTGGGGAGGCCTTGTGTGTGTGTATGCCTGTATGTGTGAGTACAGGCTGTGAAAAGGGAAGTGTGTTATGTTTATCTCATTCCCTCGCAGGGCTTAGAGTCTTCCTGTGGCCGGCCCTGCAGTAGACACTCTGTAGCCGCAACACACACACACACACACACACACACACACACACACACACACACACACACACACACACACACACACACACACACACCACACACACACACACACACACACACACACACACACACACACACACACACACACACACACACACACACACACACACACACACACACACACACACACACACACCTACCTATCTGCCACAACAGGCAGAACCCAGAGTGACCAGAGTCTGTTAACACCACAGACATATCCACCCAACAAGATATCACCGTCTCATTTCACTATTCAACGTTTTATCCGTATGTGGGGGTTAAATCTCGAATTTCAACGTTTAAGCATTAATTCCGTCTGGTTAAGGTAACGGTTTGGGATTCAAGAGAAAAAACTTGGTTAAGTGTAGGTGTTCATTTTGACTGGTTAAGGTAATGGTTCAGATTTGAATTAGGTTGAAATTCAAACAAGTGCCTAGCAGTGGGATTGAACCCAAGATCCTCTGAGTCAAAGAGCAGTTCAAGACGTTCCTCTATTCCTCATTCCCTCTATCTGTCCCCAACAAGCTGCCAGCCTATTGGATGGTAGTCTAACAAGCTGCCAGCCTATTGGATGGTAACAGGTGATCATGTTGTCCCCACCACAACAGTCTAACAAGATGTCAGCCTATTGGATGGTAGTCTAACAAGCTGTCAGCCTATTGGATGGTAGTCTAACAAGCTGCCAGCCTATTGGATGGTAGTCTAACAAGCTGCCAGCCTATTGGATGGTAGTCTAACAAGCTGCCAGCCTATTGGATGGTAGTCTAACAAGCTGCCAGCCTATTGGATGGTAGTCTAACAAGCTGCCAGCCTATTGGATGGTAACAGATGATCATGTTGTCCCCACCACAACAGTCTAACAAGATGTTAGCCTATTGGATGGTAGTCTAACAAGCTGTCAGCCTATTGGATGGTAGTCTAACAAGCTGCCAGCCTATTGGATGGTAGTCTAACAAGCTGCCAGCCTATTGGATGGTAACAGGTGATCATGTTGTCCCCAACCACAACAGTCTAACAAGCTGTCAGCCTATTGGATGGTAGTCTAAAAAGCTGCCAGCCTATTGGATGGTAACAGGTGATCATGTTGTCCCCAACCACAACAGTCTAACAAGCTGTCAGCCTATTGGATGGTAGTCTAACAAGCTGTCAGCCTATTGGATGGTAATAGGTGATCATGTTGTCCCCAACCACAACAGTCTAACAAGCTGTCAGCCTATTGGATGGTAGTCTAACAAGCTGCCAGCCTATTGGATGGTTACAGGTGATCATGTTGTCCCCAACCACAACAGTCTAACAAGCTGTCAGCCTATTGGATGGTAGTCTAACAAGCTGTCAGCCTATTGGATGGTAATAGGTGATCATGTTGTCCCCAACCACAACAGTCTAACAAGCTGTCAGCCTATTGGATGGTAACAGGTGATCATGTTGTCCCCAACCACAACAGTCTAACAAGCTGTCAGCCTATTGGATGGTAACAGGTGATCATGTTGTCCCCAACCACAACAGTCTAACAAGATGTCAGCCTATTGGATGGTAACAGGTGATCATGTTGTCCCCAACCACAACAGTCTAACAAGCTGTCAGCCTATTGGATGGTAAAAGGTGATCATGTTGTCCCCAACCACAACAGTCTAACAAGCTGCCAGCCTATTGGATGGTAGTCTAACAAGCTGCCAGCCTATTGGATGGTAACAGGTGATCATGTTGTCCCCAACCACAACAGTCTAACAAGCTGTCAGCCTATTGGATGGTAACAGGTGATCATGTTGTCCCCAACCACAACAGTCTAACAAGCTGTCAGCCTATTGGATGGTAACAGGTAATCATGTTGTCCCCAACCACAACAGTCTAACAAGATGTCAGCCTATTGGATGGTAAAAGGTGATCATGTTGTCCCCAACCACAACAGTCTAACAAGCTGTCAGCCTATTGGATGGTAGTCTAACAAGCTGCCAGCCTATTGGATGGTAACAGGTGATCATGTTGTCCCCAACCACAACAGTCTAACAAGCTGTCAGCCTATTGGATGGTAACAGGTGATCATGTTGTCCCCAACCACAACAGTCTAACAAGCTGTCAGCCTATTGGATGGTAACAGGTAATCATGTTGTCCCCAACCACAACAGTCTAACAAGATGTCAGCCTATTGGATGGTAAAAGGTGATCATGTTGTCCCCAACCACAACAGTCTAACAAGCTGTCAGCCTATTGGATGGTAGTCTAACAAGCTGCCAGCCTATTGGATGGTAACAGGTGATCATGTTGTCCCCAACCACAACAGTCTAACAAGCTGTCAGCCTATTGGATGGTAAAAGGTGATCATGTTGTCCCCAACCACAACAGTCTAACAAGCTGCCAGCCTATTGGATGGTAGTCTAACAAGCTGCCAGCCTATTGGATGGTAATAGGTGATCATGTTGTCCCCAACCACAACAGTCTAACAAGCTGTCAGCCTATTGGATGGTAATAGGTGATCATGTTGTCCCCAACCACAACAGTCTAACAAGCTGCCAGCCTATTGGATGGTAGTCTAACAAGCTGCCAGCCTATTGGATGGTAATAGGTGATCATGTTGTCCCCAACCACAACAGTCTAACAAGCTGTCAGCCTATTGGATGGTAACAGGTGATCATGTTGTCCCCAACCACAACAGTCTAACAAGATGTCAGCCTATTGGATGGTAACAGGTGATCATGTTGTCCCCAACCACAACAGTCTAACAAGATGTCAGCCTATTGGATGGTAACAGGTGATCATGTTGTCCCTTACCACAACAGTCTAACAAGCTGTCAGCCTATTGGATGGTAGTCTAACAAGCTGTCAGCCTATTGGACGGTAACAGGTGATCATGTTGTCCCCAACCACAACAGTCTAACAAGCTGTCAGCCTATTGGATGGTAACAGGTGATCATGTTGTCCCCAACCACAACAGTCTAACAAGCTGCCAGCCTATTGGATGGTAGTCTAACAAGATGTCAGCCTATTGGATGGTAATAGGTGATCATGTTGTCCCCAACCACAACAGTCTAACAAGCTTTCAGCCTATTGGGTGGTAGTCTAACAATCTGTCAGCCTATTGGATGGTAATAGGTGATCATGTTGTCCCCAACCACAACAGTCTAACAAGCTGCCAGCCTATTGGATGGTAATAGGTGATCATGCCGCCTCTAGTGGTAGTAGCCTATTGGATGGTAACAGGTGATCATGCTGCCTCTAGTGGTAGTAGCCTATTGGATGGTAACAGGTGATCATGCTGCCTCTAGTGGTAGTAGCCTATTGGATGGTAACAGGTGATCATGCTGCCTCTAGTGGTAGTAGCCTATTGGATGGTAACAGGTGATCATGCTGCCTCTAGTGGTAGTAGCCTATTGGATGGTAACAGGTGATCATGCTGCCTCTAGTGGTAGTAGCCTATTGGATGGTAACAGGTGATCATGCTGCCTCTAGTGGTAGTAGCCTATTGGATGGTAACAGGTGATCATGCTGCCTCTAGTGGTAGTAGCCTATTGGATGGTAACAGGTGATCATGCTGCCTCTAGTGGTAGTAGCCTATTGGATGGTAACAGGTGATCATGCTGCCTCTAGTGGTAGTAGCCTATTGGATGGTAACAGGTGATCATGCTGCCTCTAGTGGTAGTAGCCTATTGGATGGTAGCAGGTGATCATGCTGCCTCTAGTGGTGGTAGCCTATTGGATGGTAACAGGTGATCATGCTGCCTCTAGTGGTAGTAGCCTATTGGATGGTAGCAGGTGTTCATGCTGCCTCTAGTGGTAGTAGCCTATTGGATGGTAACAGGTGATCATGCTTCCTCTAATGGTAGTAGCCTATTGGATGGTAACAGGTGATCATGCTGCCTCTAGTGGTAGTAGCCTATTGGATGGTAGCAGGTGATCATGCTGCCTCTAGTGGTAGTAGCCTATTGGCTGGTAACAGGTGATCATGCTGCCTCTAGTGGTAGTAGCCTATTGGCTGGTAGCAGGTGATCATGCTGCCTCTAGTGGTAGTAGCCTATTGGATGGTAGCAGGTGATCATGCTGCCTCTAGTGGTGGTAGCCTATTGGATGGTAACAGGTGATCATGCTGCCTCTAGTGGTAGTAGCCTATTGGATGGTAGCAGGTGATCATGCTGCCTCTAGTGGTAGTAGCCTATTGGCTGGTAACAGGTGATCATGCTGCCTCTAGTGGTAGTAGCCTATTGGCTGGTAGCAGGTGATCATGCTGCCTCTAGTGGTAGTAGCCTATTGGATGGTAGCAGGTGATCATGCTGCCTCTAGTGGTGGTAGCGTGTAATCATGGAAGCCAAGGGAAGCCGGGCTGTAATATAGATACACCCACTGCCTCTAGTGGTGGTAGCGTGTAATCATGGAAGCCAAGGGAAGCCGGGCTGTAATATAGATACACCCACTGCCTCTAGTGGTGGTAGCGTGTAATCATGGAAGCCAAGGGAAGCCGGGCTGTAATATAGATACACCCACTGCCTCTAGTGGTGGTAGCGTGTAATCATGGAAGCCAAGGGAAGCCGGGCTGTAATATAGATACACCCACTGCCTCTAGTGGTGGTAGCGTGTAATCATGGAAGCCAAGGGAAGCCGGGCTGTAATATAGATACACCCACTGCCTCTAGTGGTGGTAGCGTGTAATCATGGAAGCCAAGGGAAGCCGGGCTGTAATATAGATACACCCACTGCCTCTAGTGGTGGTAGCGTGTAATCATGGAAGCCAAGGGTAGCCGGGCTGTAATATAGATACACCCACTGCCTCTAGTGGTGGTAGCGTGTAATCATGGAAGCCAAGGGAAGCCGGGCTGTAATATAGATACACCCACTGCCTCTAGTGGTGGTAGCGTGTAATCATGGAAGCCAAGGGAAGCCGGGCTGTAATATAGATACACCCACTGCCTCTAGTGGTGGTAGCGTGTAATCATGGAAGCCAAGGGAAGCCGGGCTGTAATATAGATACACCCACTGCCTCTAGTGGTGGTAGCGTGTAATCATGGAAGCCAAGGGAAGCCGGGCTGTAATATAGATACACCCACTGCCTCTAGTGGTGGTAGCGTGTAATCATGGAAGCCAAGGGAAGCCGGGCTGTAATATAGATACACCCACTGCCTCTAGTGGTGGTAGCGTGTAATCATGGAAGCCAAGGGAAGCCGGGCTGTAATATAGATACACCCACTGCCTCTAGTGGTGGTAGCGTGTAATCATGGAAGCCAAGGGAAGCCGGGCTGTAATATAGATACACCCACTGCCTCTAGTGGTGGTAGCGTGTAATCATGGAAGCCAAGGGAAGCCGGGCTGTAATATAGATACACCCACTGCCTCTAGTGGTGGTAGCGTGTAATCATGGAAGCCAAGGGAAGCCGGGCTGTAATATAGATACACCCACTGCCTCTAGTGGTGGTAGCGTGTAATCATGGAAGCCAAGGGAAGCCGGGCTGTAATATAGATACACCCACTGCCTCTAGTGGTGGTAGCGTGTAATCATGGAAGCCAAGGGAAGCCGGGCTGTAATATAGATACACCCACTGCCTCTAGTGGTGGTAGCGTGTAATCATGGAAGCCAAGGGAAGCCGGGCTGTAATATAGATACACCCACTGCCTCTAGTGGTGGTAGCGTGTAATCATGGAAGCCAAGGGAAGCCGGGCTGTAATATAGATACACCCACTGCCTCTAGTGGTGGTAGCGTGTAATCATGGAAGCCAAGGGAAGCCGGGCTGTAATATAGATACACCCACTGCCTCTAGTGGTGGTAGCGTGTAATCATGGAAGCCAAGGGAAGCCGGGCTGTAATATAGATACACCCACTGCCTCTAGTGGTGGTAGCGTGTAATCATGGAAGCCAAGGGAAGCCGGGCTGTAATATAGATACACCCACTGCCTCTAGTGGTGGTAGCGTGTAATCATGGAAGCCAAGGGAAGCCGGGCTGTAATATAGATACACCCACTGCCTCTAGTGGTGGTAGCGTGTAATCATGGAAGCCAAGGGAAGCCGGGCTGTAATATAGATACACCCACTGCCTCTAGTGGTGGTAGCGTGTAATCATGGAAGCCAAGGGAAGCCGGGCTGTAATATAGATACACCCACTGCCTCTAGTGGTGGTAGCGTGTAATCATGGAAGCCAAGGGAAGCCGGGCTGTAATATAGATACACCCACTGCCTCTAGTGGTGGTAGCGTGTAATCATGGAAGCCAAGGGAAGCCGGGCTGTAATATAGATACACCCACTGCCTCTAGTGGTGGTAGCGTGTAATCATGGAAGCCAAGGGAAGCCGGGCTGCCTCTAGTGGTGGTAGCGTGTAATCATGGAAGCCAAGGGAAGCCGGGCTGCCTCTAGTGGTGGTAGCGTGTAATCATGGAAGCCAAGGGAAGCCGGGCTGCCTCTAGTGGTGGTAGCGTGTAATCATGGAAGCCAAGGGAAGCCGGGCTGCCTCTAGTGGTGGTAGCGTGTAATCATGGAAGCCAAGGGAAGCCGGGCTGCCTCTAGTGGTGGTAGCGTGTAATCATGGAAGCCAAGGGAAGCCGGGCTGCCTCTAGTGGTGGTAGCGTGTAATCATGGAAGCCAAGGGAAGCCGGGCTGCCTCTAGTGGTGGTAGCGTGTAATCATGGAAGCCAAGGGAAGCCGGGCTGTAATATAGATACACCCACTGCCTCTAGTGGTGGTAGCGTGTAATCATGGAAGCCAAGGGAAGCCGGGCTGTAATATAGATACACCCACTGCCTCTAGTGGTGGTAGCGTGTAATCATGGAAGCCAAGGGAAGCCGGGCTGTAATATAGATACACCCACTGCCTCTAGTGGTGGTAGCGTGTAATCATGGAAGCCAAGGGAAGCCGGGCTGTAATATAGATACACCCACTGCCTCTAGTGGTGGTAGCGTGTAATCATGGAAGCCAAGGGAAGCTGGGCTGTAATATAGATACACCCACTGCCTCTAGTGGTGGTAGCGTGTAATCATGGAAGCCGAGGGAAGCCGGGCTGTAATATAGATACACCCACTGCCTCTAGTGGTGGTAGCGTGTAATCATGGAAGCCGAGGGAAGCCGGGCTGTAATATAGATACACCCACTGCCTCTAGTGGTGGTAGCGTGTAATCATGGAAGCCGAGGGAAGCCGGGCTGTAATATAGATACACCCACTGCCTCTAGTGGTGGTAGCGTGTAATCATGGAAGCCGAGGGAAGCCGGGCTGTAATATAGATACACCCACTGCCTCTAGTGGTGGTAGCGTGTAATCATGGAAGCCAAGGGAAGCCGGGCTGTAATATAGATACACCCACTGCCTCTAGTGGTGGTAGCGTGTAATCATGGAAGCCAAGGGAAGCCGGGCTGTAATATAGATACACCCACTGCCTCTAGTGGTGGTAGCGTGTAATCATGGAAGCCGAGGGAAGCCGGGCTGTAATATAGATACACCCACTGCCTCTAGTGGTGGTAGCGTGTAATCATGGAAGCCGAGGGAAGCCGGGCTGTAATATAGATACACCCACTGCCTCTAGTGGTGGTAGCGTGTAATCATGGAAGCCGAGGGAAGCCGGGCTGTAATATAGATACACCCACTGCCTCTAGTGGTGGTAGCGTGTAATCATGGAAGCCGAGGGAAGCCGGGCTGTAATATAGATACACCCACTGCCTCTAGTGGTGGTAGCGTGTAATCATGGAAGCCGAGGGAAGCCGGGCTGTAATATAGATACACCCACTGCCTCTAGTGGTGGTAGCGTGTAATCATGGAAGCCAAGGGAAGCCGGGCTGTAATATAGATACACCCACTGCCTCTAGTGGTGGTAGCGTGTAATCATGGAAGCCAAGGGAAGCCGGGCTGCCTCTAGTGGTGGTAGCGTGTAATCATGGAAGCCAAGGGAAGCCGGGCTGCCTCTAGTGGTGGTAGCGTGTAATCATGGAAGCCAAGGGAAGCCGGGCTGCCTCTAGTGGTGGTAGCGTGTAATCATGGAAGCCAAGGGAAGCCGGGCTGCCTCTAGTGGTGGTAGCGTGTAATCATAGAAGCCAAGGGAAGCCGGGCTGCCTCTAGTGGTGGTAGCGTGTAATCATGGAAGCCGAGGGAAGCTGGGCTGCCTCTAGTGGTGGTAGCGTGTAATCATGGAAGCCAAGGGAAGCCGGGCTGCCTCTAGTGGTGGTAGCGTGTAATCATGGAAGCCAAAGGGAAGCTGGGCTGCCTCTAGTGGTGGTAGCGTGTAATCATGGAAGCCAAGGGAAGCCGGGCTGCCTCTAGTGGTGGTAGCGTGTAATCATGGAAGCCAAGGGAAGCCGGGCTGCCTCTAGTGGTGGTAGCGTGTAATCATGGAAGCCAAGGGAAGCCGGGCTTCCCCAATTATTTGACCAATATAAAAAATACAAATGATCAAATAATGTATCTTTCGGTGTCTCTGTGTTTTCATCATTTTTTGTAATTTCCCAGCAGCCATCTGTCTCCGTATGTTTAGCCCATGTACCTGAGGCTGTCTGGCCTAAAATAGTGTGACGTTGTCGCATTTGATTGATCAATGCCAGTTTTTTGGCCTCCCTTTAACAGGAATAAGCCAGTCAGCATGGAGCTGAGCATAACTGTGGGCTGTCTTGGTGCTGCAAAACACCCTCCCCCCCCAAGGGAAGCCAGTTTGGATTTGACTTCACAACAATCAAATCACATCCTAGGCAAAACGTCATCATTGTCTGGTCTGCTTGTGTTGATGTCCTGCAGTAGCTAGCTAGCTAAATCAGTCCGTTCCTAAACCATGGATGGAGGTGGTGATTTGGACTCGGTGTGTTTGACTTCAATCGTTGTACAGGCCAGTGATTGTGACGGCGAGTGATCTAACCACGGATTCCTATGTTGTGCCACTGGTCTGAGATGATTGAAGTTCAACATTTAGCCTAGAAGGCTCACGCTAACTAGCTAGCTAACTTACCTGGGTCATTGTTGCAAACGGCAGGAATTTAGGCCAGAGAGCCTACGACAACAAAAGCTAAAAGTGTACTTGACAGAGTCATAGACTGTTTTGTCAACATGAAAGAGAGGAGGATGGCATTGGTGGTCAACTAGTCTACCAGCACACACACACACACACACACACACACACACACACACACACACACACACACACACACACACACACACACACACACACACACACACACACGCACACACGCGGGCACACACGCACACACACACACACACACACACACACACACGCACACACACACACACACACACACACACACACACACACACACACACACCCACGCACGCACGCACGCGCGCGGGCACACACACACGCACGCACACACACACACGCACACACACACAGGCACGCGCGCGGGCACACACACACGCACGCACACACACACACGCACACACACACAGGCACGCGCGCGGGCACACACACACAGACAGAGCTCAGTACCATTGACAGCCACATGATAGTTCTCAACATTGATTGGACTCAGTAATGTTTGGTCTCGTGTTGTTTCCAGCGTATTAAACTAAACAGAGCTTGTTGATTTGATGATGTTTAATTGTTTAAGTGGTGCTGGACGCGCAGAAGCAGGAGCTCCTGTTGTCTTTGTGTTGAGGTGTTTATCACTCTGTGGTTCTAAATCACCACTTCACTGTGGGAAACGGTAACTACCCTGACTGTGCTGCAGGTCACGTAATAACTACCCTGACCGTGCTGCAGGTCACGTAATAACTACCCTGACCGTGCTGCAGGTCACGTAATAACTACCCTGACTGTGCTGCAGGTCACGTAATAACTACCCTGACCGTGCTGCAGGTCACATAATAACTCGCCTGACCGTGCTGCAGGTCACATAATAACTCGCCTGACCGTGCTGCAGGTCACGTAATAACTACCCTGACCGTGCTGCAGGTCACGTAATAACTACCCTGACCGTGATGCAGGTCACGTAATAAGTACCCTGACTGTGCTGCAGGTCACGTAATAACTACCCTGACCGTGCTGCAGGTCACGTAATAACTACCCTGACCGTGCTGCAGGTCACGTAATAACTACCCTGACCGTGCTGCAGGTCACGTAATAACTACCCTGACCGTGCTGCAGGTCACGTAATAACTACCCTGACCGTGCTGCAGGTCACGTAATAACTACCCTGACCGTGCTGCAGGTCACGTAATAACTACCCTGACCGTGCTGCAGGTCACGTAATAACTACCCTGACCGTGCTGCAGGTCACGTAATAACTACCCTGACCGTGCTGCAGGTCACGTAATAACTACCCTGACCGTGCTGCAGGTCACATAATAACTCGCCTGACCGTGCTGCAGGTCACGTAATAACTACCCTGACCGTGCTGCAGGTCACGTAATAACTACCCTGACCGTGCTGCAGGTCACGTAATAACTACCCTGACCGTGCTGCAGGTCACGTAATAACTACCCTGACTGTGCTGCAGGTCACGTAATAACTACCCTGACCGTGCTGCAGGTCACGTAATAACTACCCTGACCGTGCTGCAGGTCACGTAATAACTACCCTGACCGTGCTGCAGGTCACGTAATAACTTCCCTGACCGTGCTGCAGGTCACGTAATAACTACCCTGACCGTGCTACAGGTCACGTAATAACTACCCTGACCGTGCTGCAGGTCACGTAATAACTACCCTGACCGTGCTGCAGGTCACATAATAACTACCCTGACCGTGCTACAGGTCACGTAATAACTACCCTGACCGTGCTGCAGGTCACGTAATAACTACCCTGACTGTGCTGCAGGTCACGTAACTGTTTGCTACATGCAGCGTTTGGTTTAATTGTGGACTTGTTGTTCATACGCACCGGACAGATGTTGTTCTCCGCTGTGTGACTGTTGTCTTGTTGTTGCCACGGGCCTTATTGTCCATCACGATGGTGTACGAACTAATGGGTTATAGAGAAAACATTAGCCACGCTTGGCTTCCTCAGTGATATTACCCACGCTTGGCTTCCTCAGTGCTATTGCCCACGCTTGGCTTCCTTGGTGCTATTGCCCACGCTTGGCTTCCTTGGTGCTATTGCCCACGCTTGGCTTCCCCAGTGATATTACCCACACTTGGCTTCCTCAGTGATATTACCCACGCTTGGCTTCCTCAGTGCTATTGCCCACGCTTGGCTTCCTCAGTGCTATTGCCCACACTTGGCTTCCCCAGTGATATTACCCACACTTGGCTTCCCCAGTGATATTACCCACACTTGGCTTCCCCAGTGATATTACCCACACTTGGCTTCCTCAGTGACATTACCCACACGTGGCTTCCTCAGTGATATTACCCACACTTGGCTTCCCCAGTGATATTACCCACACTTGGCTTCCCCAGTGATATTACCCACACTTGGCTTCCTCAGTAACATTACCCACACTTGGCTTCCTCAGTGATATTACCCACACTTTGATTCCCCAGTGATATTACCCACACTTTGATTCCCCAGTGATATTACCCACACTTGGCTTCCCCAGTGATATTACCCACGCTTGGCTTCCCCAGTGATATTACCCACGCTTGGTTTCCCCAGTGATATTACCCATGCTTCGCTTCCTCAGTGCTATTACCCACACTTGGCTTCCCTAGTGGTATTACCCCACGCACCACTACTCCCTAGTGGATGGTATTGAAGGCATCTCCCGACGTCCTAGGGACCCGGACAAACGTCAAATACCGAAGTGTATGTGTTGTGACCTGCCTGATTCACCGCAGGTTAAACAACGAGAGCGTAACACAGAGCCCCACACCTGACACCATATCTCTCCCTCCATCTGCCTCTGTGCTCTCAGCTTCTCCCTTCCCTTCCTCAGCCTCCCCTGCAGGTTTGTGTCCCAAATGGCACTCTCCCTCCGATGTAGTGCACTGCATTTGATATAGTTCACTAAACCCCATAGGGCCATTGGTCATAAATAGTGCACTATATTAGGGAATAGGGTGGCATTGAGATACAACGCCCTGGCTCCCTGTTCCTCCTCTGTTTCCGTATAGCTTCAGTCTTCGGTATAGTCGTTACGTACTGTATGAAGGGGTTAGATGGTATTGTGGTAAAGGTCCCACATTCCTCTCAAACTGTTACTGTACGAATCTCTGAGACTAGGCTCGGAGAGAAACGGAGGAATGACTCGTTGATATGCAGTCTGAGTCAGTACCGAGGACAGTTACAGTAGTATTACCGTAAATTCACTACGTACCGAGCTACGTCATGGCAACAACAGTCTGAGTCGGTACCAAGGGCAGTTATAGTAGTATTACCGTAAATTCACTACGTACCGAGCTACGTCATGGCAACAACAGTCTGAGTCGGTACCGAGGGCAGTTACAGTAGTATTACCGTAAATTCACTACATACCGAGCTACGTCATGGCAACAACCGTCTGAGTCGGTACCGAGGGCAGTTACAGTAGTATTCCCGTAAATTCACAACGTACCGAGCTACGTCATAGCAACAACAGTCTGAGTCTGTACCGAGGGCAATTACAGTAGTATTACCGTAAATTCACTACGTACCGAGCTACGTCATAGCAACAACAGTCTGAGCCTGTACCGAGGGCAGTTACAGTAGTATTACCATAAAATTCACTACGTACCGAGCTACGTCATGGCAACAACAGTCTGAGTCTGTACCGAGGGCAGTTACAGTAGTATTACCGTAAATTCACTACGTACCGAGCTACGTCATAGCAACAACAGTCTGAGTCTGTACCGAGGGCAGTTACAGTAGTATTACCGTAAATTCACTATGTACCGGGCTACGTCATAGCAACAACAGTCTGAGTCTGTACCGAGGGCAGTTACAGTAGTATTACCGTAAATTCACTACGTACCGAGCTACGTCATAGCAACAACAGTCTGAGTCGGTACCGAGGGCAGTTACAGTAGTATTACCGTAAATTCACTACGTACCGAGCTACGTCATAGCAACAACAGTCTGAGTCTGTACCGAGGGCAGTTACAGTAGTATTACCGCAAATTCACTACGTACCGAGCTACGTCATAGCAACAACAGTCTGAGTCGGTACCGAGGGCAGTTACAGTAGTATTACCGTAAATTCACTACGTACCGAGCTACGTCATGGCAACAACAGTCTGAGTCTGTACCGAGGGCAGTTACAGTAGTATTACCGTAAATTCACTACGTACCGAGCTACGTCATGGCAACAACACTCTGCAACACTTGGCAGTTATTTATTGGGAAAGTGTGTTCCTGGTTTCTGGTTGCATTTCAGTGTGTGTGTGTGTATATGTGTGTGTGTGTGTGTGTATATGTGTGTGTGTGTGTGTGTGTGTGTGTGTCTGTGTGTGTGTGTGTGTATGTGTGTGTGTGTGCATGTGAAGGAGGAAACACAATGAGCTAGTGACTGGTGAATTCTCTAGTAGACCCAACCACACGTGCTGTTTGACAGGTATCCTGTGTGTCAGAAGGGAACTAATGTCATCTATTGATCACCTGATCAATAGGGAATGTTCACAACAGCTCCCTCCTAAACGACTGTGGCACAGCGGTCTATTGGCATTGCATCTCCGTGCAAGAGGCGTCACTACAGACACCCTGGTTCGATTCCTGGCTGTTTCACAACCCGGCCGTGATTGGGAGTCCCATAGGGAGGCGCACAAATGGCCCAAGCGTCGTCCGGGGTTTGGCTGGAGTAGGCCGTCTCCGTAAACAAGATTGAGTTGAATAAAGATGACATTAAAAAACTAAAAACACCCTCACCAGAACACCAGAACACCAGTACTAACCCCATGATGGGACTGTATTTTACTGTAATATAACACCCACCAGTACTAACCCCATGATGGGACTGTATTTTACTGTAATATAACACCCACCAGAACTAACCCCATGATGGGACTGTATTTTACTGTAATATAGATACACCCACCAGTACTAACCCCATGATGGGACTGTATTTTACTGTAATATAGATACACCCACCAGAACTAACCCCATGATGGGACTGTATTTTACTGTAATATAACACCCACCAGAACACCAGAACTAACCCCATGATGGGACTGTATTTTACTGTAATATAGATACACCCACCAGAACTAACCCCATGATGGGACTGTATTTTACTGTAATATAACACCCACCAGAACACCAGAACTAACCCCATGATGGGACTGTATTTTACTGTAATATAACACCCACCAGAACTAACCCCATGATGGGACTGTATTTTACTGTAATATAGATACACCCACCAGAACTAACCCCATGATGGGACTGTATTTTACTGTAATATAGATACACCCACCAGAACTAACCCCATGATGGGACTGTATTTTACTGTAATATAGATACACCCACCAGAACACCAGAACTAACCACATGATGGGACTGTATTTTACTGTAATATAACACCCACCAGAACACCAGAACTAACCCCATGATGGGACTGTATTTTACTGTAATATAGATACACCCACCAGAACTAACCCCATGATGGGACTGTATTTTACTGTAATATAACACCCACCAGAACACCAGAACTAACCCCATGATGGGACTGTATTTTACTGTAATATAACACCCACCAGAACTAACCCCATGATGGGACTGTATTTTACTGTAACATAGATACACCCACCAGAACTAACCCCATGATGGGACTGTATTTTACTGTAATGTAACACCCACCAGTACTAACCCCATGATGGGACTGTATTTTACTGTAATATAACACCCACCAGAACTAACCCCATGATGGGACTGTATTTTACTGTAATATAGATACACCCACCAGTACTAACCCCATAATGGGACTGTATTTTACTGTAATATAACACCCACCAGTACTAACCCCATGATGGGACTGTATTCTACTGTAATATAGATACACCCACCAGAACTAACCCCATGATGGGACTGTATTTTACTGTAATATAACACCCACCAGAACACCAGAACTAACCCCATGATGGGACTGTATTTTACTGTAATATAACACCCACCAGAACTAACCCCATGATGGGACTGTATTTTACTGTAATATAGATACACCCACCAGAACACCAGAACTAACCACATGATGGGACTGTATTTTACTGTAATATAACACCCACCAGAACACCAGAACTAACCCCATGATGGGACTGTATTTTACTGTAATATAGATACACCCACCAGAACTAACCCCATGATGGGACTGTATTTTACTGTAATATAACACCCACCAGTACTAACCCCATGATGGGACTGTATTCTACTGTAATATAACACCCACCAGAACACCAGAACTAACCCCATGATGGGACTGTATTTTACTGTAATATAGATACACCCACCAGTACTAACCCCATGATGGGACTGTATTTTACTGTAATCGTCCATTATTTATCTTAACAGTTTTGTGGAGGTGATAAACGGAATATGAAGTTATTCTCTATTCCCATGTGTGTTTAAGCAGGGAGGTCTAGATTTGCGTCCTCTGTATTTCAGAACAAACCGCTGGGCCTGGCTTAGAATAACTCTTATGTTACATAAGCCCTATAATGAGAGATGGCATCTCAAGGGTTTTAAACAGCAAGCTATACCCAGTGCTGGGGGGAGTAGCAGCTAACCTACAAGTATGCAGCCATGGTGCCAAGATAAAGCTGTGGTAATCGACCCAGGCCAATCAAATCCCCGGCGGCTGCCTCAGGTTGGGTGCGATGGCTGTCTGGTTCGTCGGTGTCTGTCTACACAACAGAACTACATCAGGAGTGACACCAGGTCTGTCTACACAGCAGAACTACATCAGGAGTGACCCCAGGTCTGTCTACACAGCAGAACTACATCAGGAGTGACACCAGGTCTGTCTACACAGCAGAACTACATCAGGAGTGACACCAGGTCTGTCTACACAGCATAACTACATCATGAGTAACACCAGGTCTGTCTACACAACATAACTACATCAGGAGTGACACCAGGTCTGTCTACACAGCAGAACTACATCAGGAGAGACACCAGGTCTGTCTACACAGCAGAACTACATCAGGAGTGAAACCAGGTCTGTCTACACAGCAGAACACTACATCAGGAGTGACACCAGGTCTGTCTACACAGCAGAACTACATCAGGAGTGACACCAGTTCTGTCTACACAACAGAACACTACAACAGGAGTGACACCAGGTCTGTCTACACAGCAGAACTACATCAGGAGTGGCACCAGGTCTGTCTACACAGCAGAACTACATCAGGAGTGACACCAGGTCTGTCTACACAACAGAACTACATCAGGAGAGACACCAGGTCTGTCTACACAGCAGAACTACATCAGGAGTGACACCAGTTCTGTCTACACAACAGAACACTACAACAGGAGTGACACCAGGTCTGTCTACACAGCAGAACTACATCAGGAGAGACACCAGGTCTGTCTACACAACAGAACTACATCAGGAGAGACACCAGGTCTGTCTACACAACATAACTACATCAGGAGAGACAACAGGTCTGTCTACACAACATAACTACATCAGGAGTGACACCAGGTCTGTCTACACAGCAGAACTACATCAGGAGAGACACCAGGTCTGTCTACACAGCAGAACTACATCATGAGTAACACCAGGTCTGTCTACACAGCAGAACTACATCAGGAGTGACACCAGGTCTGTCTACACAACAGAACACCACATCAGGAGTGACACCAGGTCTGTCTACACAGCAGAACTACATCAGGAGTGACACCAGTTCTGTCTGCACAACAGAACATACATCAGGAGTGACACCAGGTCTGTCTACACAGCAGAACACTACAACAGGAGTGACACCAGGTCTGTCTACACAGCAGAACTACATCAGGAGTGACACCAGGTCTGTCTACACAGCAGAACTACATCAGGAGTGACACCAGGTCTGTCTACACAGCATAACTACATCATGAGTAACACCAGGTCTGTCTACACAACATAACTACATCATGAGTAACACCAGGTCTGTCTACACAACAGAACTACATCAGGAGAGACACCAGATCTGTCTACACAGCAGAACTACAACAGGAGTGACATCGGGTCTGTCTACACAGCAGAACTACATCAGGAGAGACACCAGGTCTGTCTACACAACATAACTACATCAGGAGAGACAACAGGTCTGTCTACACAACATAACTACATCAGGAGTGACACCAGGTCTGTCTACACAGCAGAACTACATCAGGAGAGACACCAGGTCTGTCTACACAGCAGAACTACATCATGAGTAACACCAGGTCTGTCTACACAGCAGAACTACATCAGGAGTGACACCAGGTCTGTCTACACAACAGAACACCACATCAGGAGTGACACCAGGTCTGTCTACACAGCAGAACTACATCAGGAGTGACACCAGTTCTGTCTACACAACAGAACATACATCAGGAGTGACACCAGGTCTGTCTACACAGCAGAACACTACAACAGGAGTGACACCAGGTCTGTCTACACAGCAGAACTACATCAGGAGTGACACCAGGTCTGTCTACACAGCAGAACTACATCAGGAGTGACACCAGGTCTGTCTACACAGCATAACTACATCATGAGTAACACCAGGTCTGTCTACACAACAGAACTACATCATGAGTAACACCAGGTCTGTCTACACAACAGAACTACATCAGGAGAGACACCAGATCTGTCTACACAGCAGAACTACAACAGGAGTGACATCGGGTCTGTCTACACAGCAGAACTACATCAGGAGAGACACCAGATCTGTCTACACAGCAGAACACTACATCAGGAGTGACATCGGGTCTGTCTACACAGCAGAACTACAACAGGAGTGACATCGGGTGTAGTAGAGTACTAGTAGAAATGCATCCCAAATGGCACCATATTCCCTGTTTAGTACACTACTTTGGACCAGAGCCCACTGGAGGTTAGCTGCATAGAACTCTGGTCTAAAGCGATGCACTAAATAGGGATTAGGTTGCCTTGTTGGAGGCAGACTAAGACAAAGGGCCAGCGTTGCTCTGAGACCAGTGGCACCATCCCACTCAAACTAACTGACTGAGGAAAGAGGGATGGAGTGAGGGAGGAAAGAGAGGGACTGACTGAGGAAAGAGAGGGACTGACTGAGGAAAGAGAGGGACTGACTGAGGAAAGAGAGCGACTGACTGAGGAAAGAGGGACAGAGTGAGGGATGAAAGAGAGGGACTGACTGAGGAAAGAGAGGGACTGACTGAGGAAAGAGGGACGGAGTGAGGAAAGAGGGACGGAGTGAGGGAGGAAAGAGAGGGACTGACTGAGGAAAGAGGGACGGAGTGAGGGATGAAAGAGAGGGACTGACTGAGGAAAGAGGGACTGACTGAGGAAAGAGGGACGGAGTGAGGGATGAAAGAGAGGGACTGACTGAGGAAAGAGGGACGGAGTGAGGGATGAAAGAGAGGGACTGACTGAGGAAAGAGGGACTGACTGAGGAAAGAGGGACGGAGTGAGGGATGAAAGAGAGGGACTGACTGAGGAAAGAGGGACGGAGTGAGGGATGAAAGAGAGGGTCTGACTGAGGAAAGAGGGACGGAGTGAGGGATGAAAGAGAGGGACTGACTGAGGAAAGAGGGACGGAGTGAGGGATGAAAGAGAGGGACTGACTGAGGAAAGAGGGACTGACTGAGGAAAGAGGGACGGAGTGAGGGATGAAAGAGAGGGACTGACTGAGGAAAGAGGGACGGAGTGAGGAAAGAGGGACGGACTGAGGGAGGAAAGAGAGGGACTGACTGAGGAAAGAGGGACGGAGTGAGGGATGAAAGAGAGGGACTGACTGAGGAAAGAGAGGGACTGACTGAGGAAAGAGGGACTGACTGAGGAAAGAGGGACGGAGTGAGGGAGGAAAGAGAGGGACTGACTGAGGAAAGAGGGACGGAGTGAGGGATGAAAGAGAGGGACTGACTGAGGAAAGAGGGATGGAGTGAGGGAGGAAAGAGGGATGGATTGAGGGAGGAAAGAGAGGGACTGACTGAGGAAAGAGGGATGGGAATGAGGGAGGAAAGAGAGGGACTGACTGAGGAAAGAGGGACGGAGTGAGGGAGGAAAGAGGGACGGAGTGAGGGAGGAAAGAGAGGGACTGACTGAGGAAAGAGGGACGGAGTGAGGGAGGAAAGAGGGATGGAGTGAGGGAGGAAAGAGAGGGACTGACTGAGGAAAGAGGGATGGAGTGAGGGAGGAAAGAGGGACTGACTGAGGAAAGAGGGATGGAGTGAGGGAAGAGGGATGGAGTGAGGGAGGAAAGAGAGGGACTCCCCGTCCAAAGTAAAGAAACCTTAGCCTCCCTCTCTCTGCGCTCTTTGAGCAGGGAGGATAATTACAGTACGGAGCTGTAGCTAGCCGTGTAGCTGTGTAAGCTCATGCTCTGTCCCGTAGCAAGCTGAGGGAAACAAAGCTTGAGGTGGTGGACAAACAGGGCACGTTCCAGGGGTGTAATTGAGTTCGTATTTTCACTCTCACTCGGAGCATCAAGATAAACGAGAGCATATTTTTCCCATGTTCTCTTTTGGAAGTGGTTGTTCCCACGCTAGAATACAATCTGCCTATCCTGCCGTAACACGCTTGTGTTCTGGCACCTCTCTCTCTCTCTCTCTCTCTCTCTCTCTCTCCTCTCTCTCTCTCTCTCTCTCTCTCTCTCTTTGTCTCTCTCTCTCATCTCTCCTCTCTCCTCTGTCTCTCTCTCTCTCTCTCTCTCTCCTCTCTCCTCTCTCCTCTCTCTCTCCTCTCTCCTCTCTCTCCTCTCTCTCCCCTGTCTTGTCTCCCCAATCCTCTGTTTCACGTTTATGGATCACTTCCCTCTGCCAAGAAACACTTTGCTTTCATCTCGTCTGACATAAAAAACAGCAGAGATTTATATGGTATTGGAGGCCGCTATTGGATTCATTGTGTTTGGAGGAGCTGTAGGTTCTGATTGACAGAGGGGTGGATGGTTCTCTCAAAATGCTGTGTGATTGGACGAGGTTCTGATTGACAGAGGGGTGCTGTATTATGTCATGTGGTCCAAAGAGACCTCAGGCTGATGACATGAAAACACAGAGCAGATCCAGTCAAACAGCCCTGCAGGTTCTGAATCTACCTGTTGTTCCAGGGCCATAAACAGAAATATACCTCACAGCTAGGGGCAGCTAGGGGCATCGGGGCAGCTAGGGGCATCAGGGCAGCTAGGGGCATCGGGGCAGCTAGGGGCATCTAGGGGCATCTGGGCAGCTAGGGGCAGCTAGGGGCATCTAGGGGCAGCTAGGGGCAGCTAGGGGCAGCTAGGGGCATCTAGGGGCAGCTAGGGGCAGCTAGGGGCATCTAGGGGCATCGGGGCAGCTAGGCGCAGCTAGGGGCATCTAGGGGCAGCTAGGGGCAGCTAGGGGCATCTGGGGGCAGCTAGGGGCATCGGGGCAGCTAGGGGCATTGGGGCAGCTAGGGGCATTGGGGCAGCTAGGGGCATCTAGGGGCATCGGGGCAGCTAGGGGCAGCTAGGGGCATCGGGGCAGCTAGGGGCAGCTAGGGGCAGCTAGGGGCATCTGGGCAGCTAGGGGCATCTGGGCAGCTAGGGGCATCGGGGCAGCTAGGGGCATCGGGGCAGCTAGGGGCATCGGGGCAGCTAAGGGCCTCTGGGCAGCTAGGGGCATCGGGGCAGCTAGGGGCATCGGGGCAGCTAGGGGCATCTAGGGGCATCGGGGCAGCTAAGGGCATCGGGGCAGCTTGGGGCATCGGGGCAGCTTGGGGCATCGGGGCAGCTAGGGGCATCGGGGCAGCTAGGGGCAGCTAGGGGCATCGGGCAGCTAGGGGCATCGGGGCAGCTAGGGGCATCGGGGCAGCTAGGGGCATCGGGGCAGCTAGTGGCATCGGGGCAGCTAGGGGCATCGGGGCAGCTAGGGGCATCGGGGCAGCTAGTGGCATCGGAGCAGCTAGGGGCATCGGGGCATCGGGGCAGCTAGGGGCATCGGAACAGCTAGGGGCATTGGGGCAGCTAGGGGCATCGGGGCAGCTAGGGGCATCGGGGCAGCTAGTGGCATCGGGGCAGCTAGGGGCATCGGGGCAGCTAGGGGCATCGGGGCAGCTAGGGGCAGCTAGGGGCATCTGGGCAGCTAGGGGCATCTGGGCAGCTAGGGGCATCTGGGCAGCTAGGGGCATCGGGGCAGCTAGGGGCATCGGGGCAGCTAGGGGCATCGGGGCAGCTAAGGGCCTCTGGGCAGCTAGGGGCATCGGGGCAGCTAGGGGCATCGGGGCAGCTAGGGGCATCTAGGGGCATCGGGGCAGCTAAGGGCATCGGGGCAGCTTGGGGCATCGGGGCAGCTTGGGGCATCGGGGCAGCTAGGGGCATCGGGGCAGCTAGGGGCAGCTAGGGGCATCGGGCAGCTAGGGGCATCGGGGCAGCTAGGGGCATCGGGGCAGCTAGGGGCATCGGGGCAGCTAGTGGCATCGGGGCAGCTAGGGGCATCGGGGCAGCTAGGGGCATCGGGGCAGCTAGGGGCATCGGGGCAGCTAGGGGCATCGGGGCAGCTAGGGGCATCGGGCAGCTAGGGGCAGCTAGGGGCATCGGGGCAGGTAGGGGCAGCTAGGGGCATCGGGCAGCTAGGGGCATCGGGGCAGCTAGGGGCATCGGGGCAGCTAGGGGCATCGGGGCAGCTAGTGGCATCGGGGCAGCTAGGGGCATCAGGGCATCTATGGGCAACAGGGCAGCTAGTGGCATCGGAGCAGCTAGGGGCATCGGGGCATCGGGGCAGCTAGGGGCATCGGAACAGCTAGGGGCATTGGGGCAGCTAGGGGCATCGGGGCAGCTAGGGGCATCGGGGCAGCTAGGGGCATCGGGCAGCTAGGGGCAGCTAGGGGCATCGGGGCAGGTAGGGGCATCGGAGCAGCTAGGGGCATCGGAGCAGCTAGGGGCATCGGGCAGCTAGGGGCAGCTAGGGGCATCTAGGGGCATCGTGGCAGCTTGGGGCATCGGAGCAGCTAGGGGCATCGGGCAGCTAGGGGCAGCTAGCGGCATCTAGGGGCATCGGGGCAGCTAAGGGCATCGGGGCAGCTTGGGGCATCGGGGCAGCTTGGGGCATCGGAGCAGCTAGGGGCATCGGGCAGCTATAGGGGCAGCTAGGGGCATCGGGGCAGGTAGGGGCATCGGGGCAGCTAGGGGCATTGGGGCAGCTAGGGCCATCGGGGCAGCTAGGGGCATCCGGGCAGCTAGGGGCATCGGGGCAGCTAGGGGCATCGGAGCAGCTAGGGGCATCGGGGCATCAGGGCAGCTAGGGGCATCGGAGCAGCTAGGGGCAGCTAGGGGCATCGGAGCAGCTAGGGGCAATAATTGCCACATGCACACTTGAAGGCACGCAGTGAAGCGAGAGTACACACCCACACACACACGCACGCACACACATACACACACACACACACAAGCACACACACACACACACAAGCACACACACACACGCGCACACACACACACACACACGACCAGCAACTACTGGGACCATGGTCCTGATCTCAGTTTAATATGATGACTTGGTTCTGATCCGTCCTACTGGGACCATGGTCCTGATCTCAGTTTAATATGATGACTTGGTTCTGATCCGTCCTACTGGGACCATTATCCTGATCCCAGTTTAATATGATGACTTGGTTCTGATCCGTCCTACTGGGACCATGGTCCTGATCCCGGTTTAATATGATGACTTGGTTCTGATCCGTCCTACTGGGACCATGGTCCTGATCTCAGTTTAATATGATGACTTGGTTCTGATCCGTCCTACTGGGACCATGGTCCTGATCTCAGTTTTACCACTATATAGGGAATAGGGCTCTGGTCTATAGTAGTACCACTATATAGGGAATAGGGCTCTGGTCTATAGTAGTACCACTATATAGGGAATAAGGCTCTGGTCTATAGTAATACCACTATATAGGGAATAGGGCTCTGGTCTATAGTAGTACCACTATATAGGGAATAGGGCTCTGGTCTATAGTAGTACCACTATATAGGGAATAGGGCTCTGGTCTATAGTAGTACCACTATATAGGGAATAGGGTGCCACTTGACACACAGCTCGTATCACTACTGGGTTGCCAAGCAGCAGCCTGTCTCATGAATACTGCTGGCCCTGTTGACATTGTCTGTATTACATACAATATGCTTGCCTCTGTTTGCCTAGCTGGCTTGTCTCTGTTTGCCTTTCAGTTGTGTTTCTAGGACCTAGACCAATCAGGGACCATCAGAGAGTTGTGTTTCTAGGAGCTAGACCAATCAGGGACCATCAGAGTGTTCTGTTTCTAGGAGCTAGACCAATCAGGGACCATCAGAGTGTTGTGTTTCTAGGAGCTAGACCAATCAGGGACCATCAGAGTGTTGTGTTTCTAGGAGCTAGACCAATCAGGGACCATCAGAGTGTTGTATTCCTAGGAGCTAGACCAATCAGGGACCATTAGAGTGTTGTGTTTCTAGGAGCTAGACCAATCTGGGACCATCAGAGAGTTGTGTTTCTAAGAACTAGACCAATCTGGGACCATCAGAGAGTTGTGTTTCTAGGAGCTAGACCAATCAGGGACCATCAGAGTGTTGTATTCCTAGGAGCTAGACCAATCAGGGACCATTAGAGTGTTGTGTTTCTAGGAGCTAGACCAATCTGGGACCATCAGAGAGTTGTGTTTCTAAGAACTAGACCAATCAGGGACCATCAGAGTGTTCTGTTTCTAGGAGCTAGACCAATCAGGGACCATCAGAGTGTTGTGTTTCTAGGAGCTAGACCAATCAGGGACCATCAGAGTGTTGTGTTTCTAGGAGCTAGACCAATCAGGGACCATCAGAGTGTTGTATTCCTAGTAGCTAGACCAATCAGGGACCATTAGAGTGTTGTGTTTCTAGGAGCTAGACCAATCTGGGACCATCAGAGAGTTGTGTTTCTAAGAACTAGACCAATCTGGGACCATCAGAGAGTTGTGTTTCTAGGAGCTAGACCAATCAGGGACCATCAGAGTGTTGTATTCCTAGGAGCTAGACCAATCAGGGACCATTAGAGTGTTGTGTTTCTAGGAGCTAGACCAATCTGGGACCATCAGAGAGTTGTGTTTCTAAGAACTAGACCAATCAGGGACCATCAGAGTGTTGTGTTTCTAGGAGCTAGACCAATCAGGGACCATCAGAGTGTTCCTAGGAGCTAGACCAATCAGGGACCATTAGAGTGTTGTGTTTCTAGGAGCTAGACCAATCAGGGACCATCAGAGTGTTGTGTTTCTAGGAGCTAGACCAATCAGGGACCATTAGAGTGTTGTGTTTCTAGGAGATAGACCAATCTGGGACCATCAGAGAGTTGTGTTTCTAGGAGCTAGACCAATCAGGGACCATCAGAGTGTTGTATTCCTAGGAGCTAGACCAATCAGGGACCATTAGAGTGTTGTGTTTCTAGGAGCTAGACCAATTTGGGACCATCAGAGTGTTGTGTTCCTAGGAGCTAGACCAATCAGGGACCATTACAGTGTTGTGTTTCTAGGAGCTAGACCAATCTGGGACCATCAGAGAGTTGTGTTTCTAAGAACTAGACCAATCAGGGACCATCAGAGTGTTGTGTTTCTAGGAGCTAGACCAATCAGGGACCATCAGAGTGTTCCTAGGAGCTAGACCAATCAGGGACCATTAGAGTGTTGTGTTTCTAGGAGCTAGACCAATCAGGGACCATCAGAGTGTTGTGTTTCTAGGAGCTAGACCAATCAGGGACCATCAGAGTGTTCCTAGGAGCTAGACCAATCAGGGACCATTAGAGTGTTGTGTTTCTAGGAGCTAGACCAATCAGGGACCATCAGAGTGTTGTATTCCTAGGAGCTAGACCAATCAGGGACCATTAGAGTGTTGTGTTTCTAGGAGCTAGACCAATCAGGGACCATCAGAGTGTTCCTAGGAGCTAGACCAATCAGGGACCATTAGAGTGTTGTGTTTCTAGGAGCTAGACCAATCAGGGACCATCAGAGTGTTGTGTTTCTAGGAGCTAGACCAATCAGGGACCATCAGAGTGTTGTGTTTCTAGGAGCTAGACCAATCAGGGACCATCAGAGTGTTGTGTTTCTAGAGCTAGACCAATCAGAGACCATTAGAGTGTTGTGTTCCTAGGAGCTAGACCAATCAGGGACCATTAGAGTGTTGTGTTTCTAGGAGCTAGACCAATCATGGACCATTAGAGTGTTGTGTTTCTAGGAGCTAGACCAATCTGGGACCATCAGAGAGTTGTGTTTCTAGGAGCTAGACCAATCAGGGACCATCAGAGTGTTGTATTCCTATGAGCTAGACCAATCAGGGACCATTAGAGTGTTGTGTTTCTAGGAGCTAGACCAATCTGGGACCATCAGAGTGTTGTGTTTCTAGGAGCTAGACCAATCAGGGACCATCAGAGTGTTCCTAGGAGGTAGACCAATCAGGGACCATCAGAGTGTCGTGTTTCTAGGAGCTAGACCAATCTGGGACCATCAGAGTGTTGTGTTTCTAGGAGCTAGACCAATCAGGGACCATCAGAGTGTTCCTAGGAGCTAGACCAATCAGGGACCATCAGAGTGTTCCTAGGAGCTAGACCAATCAGGGACAATCAGAGTGTATATAGATACAATGTAGACTATACACATGATCGTGCTTCAGATACACTGTATATACAGAAGTATGTGGACACTCCATCCAATTAGTGGATTCAGCTATTTCAGCCACATCCGTTGCTGACAGATGTATAATATAGAGCACACAGGAGCAGTGGAAACGATGAATCACACATTATCATCTGGCAGTCCAACGGATGAATCAGGGTTTGGCAGATGCCAGGAGAACGTTACCTGCTACGCTACCTGCTACCTGCTCCTAAGCATAGTGCCGACTGTAAAGTTTGGTGGAGGAATAATGGTCTGGGGCTGTTTTTCATGGTTCGGGCCCCTTAGTTCCAGTGAAGGGAAATCTTCATGCTACAGCATTCAATGACATTCTAGACGGTTCTGTGCTTCGAACTTTGTGTGGCATCAGGTTGAGGAAGGCCCTTTCCTGTTTCAGAATGACAATGCCCAAAACGAGGTCCAAACAGAAGTGGTTTGTCAAGATCAGTGTGGCCTGCACAGAGCCCTGACCACAACCACATCGAACACCTTTGGGATGAATTGGAATGCCGACTGCGAGCCAGACCTAATCGCCCCCAACATCAGTGCCCAACCTCACTAATGCTCTTGTGTCTGAATGCGAAAAAATCCTCTGTTCCAACATCTAGTGGAAAGCTTTCCCCCAGAAAGACTGGCTGATATAGCAGTGAAGGGGGTTACTGCAGTCAGTCCCTGTTAGCTTGTATTCTCTCTCTCTCTCTCTGTCTCTCTCTCTTTCTCTCTCTCTCTCTCTCTCTCTCTGTCTCTCTCTCTGTCTCTCTCTCTCTCTCTCTCTCTCTCTCTCTTACTCTCTCTCTCTTACTCTCTCTCTGTCTCTGTCTCTCTTCTCTTCTCTATCTCTCTCTCTCTGTCTCTCTCTCTCTCTCGCTCTCTCTTACTCTCTCTCTCTTACTCTCTCTCTCTCTCTCTTCTCTCTCTCTCTTTCTCTGTCTCTCTCTCTCTTACTCTCTCTCTTCTCTCTCTCTCTCTGTCTTACTCTCTCTCTCTCTCTCTCTTCTCTCTCTCTCTCTCTGTCTCTCTCTCTGTCTCTCTCTCTCTCTCTCTCTCTCTTACTCTCTCTTTCTCTGTCTCTCCCTCTCTTACTCTCTCTTTCTCTGTCTCTCTCTCAGTCTCTCTCTCTCTCTCTCTTACTCTCTCTTTCTCTGTCTCTCTCTCTCTTACTCTCTCTTTCTCTCTCTTCTCTCTCTCTCTGTCTTACTCTCTCTCTTCTCTCTCTCTCTCTCTCTCTCTCTCTCTCTCTCTCTCTCTCTCTCTTCTCTCTCTCTCTTTCTCTGTCTCTCTCTCTCTTACTCTCTCTCTTCTCTCTCTCTCTCTGTCTTACTCTCTCTCTCTCTCTCTCTTCTCTCTCTCTCTCTCTGTCTCTCTCTCTGTCTCTCTCTCTCTCTCTCTCTCTCTTACTCTCTCTTTCTCTGTCTCTCCCTCTCTTACTCTCTCTTTCTCTGTCTCTCTCTCAGTCTCTCTCTCTCTCTCTCTTACTCTCTCTTTCTCTGTCTCTCTCTCTCTTACTCTCTCTTTCTCTCTCTTCTCTCTCTCTCTGTCTTACTCTCTCTCTTCTCTCTCTCTCTCTCTCTCTCTCTCTCTCTCTCTCTCTCTCTCTCTGTCTTACTCTCTCTCTCTCTGTCTTACTCTCTCTCTCTCTCTCTCTCTCTCTCTCTGTCTCTCTCTCTCTTACTCTCTCTTTCTCTGTCTCTCTCTCAGTCTCTCTCTCTCTCTTACTCTCTCTGTCTTACTCTCTCTCTCT